>NC_056746.1:691576669-691596669 GCF_019279795.1 Protopterus annectens
TCAAAATCCATTTTCCATACCCACAAAGTATGTACGATGCACTGAAAATATGGCCCTTGTAATTATGTATGAGCAAACAGTAGCGTGAGCTTGTAATTACATTCAAATGCACAATAAACTCTGAAATAGTGTACTTGGCGAAATATACCCTGTAATACTGTACTTTGCGAAATATGCTCTGTAATGGCTGTATTCTGTGAAATAATTTTACTATAATACTGCACAAACATGCGAACACTTCATACACGATAACTCGGATATCTTTAATCAGTACGAAAAATACATGCTTAGTGAGAATGCAGTTGCTTCCTCTTATTTTATTTGTTTTATGCAATTCTGACTTTATTTGAAACATTTTCAGTAGTAGTTCCAATATTTTTATCAATATCGGACATATTGGTTTATGCAAATATCATTTAGAGTGTTATGTATGCTTTGTTTCATATTTTGTGATTAGGAAATAGTGCTGAGCAAGTTTTAATATCTGAAATTCATTTCCGACCTGTTTTGTGAAGTATGCACATTGTAGGGATGATTCACTGCTGTATATTACTCCAGTTCCAAAGAGGTGCCTCTTGAACTCAAACTGGAGAGTTTGGATTCCATCCTGGCCTCAAGTCCTTTTAGACATACTGCTTCTGACACCATGTTGTTTGTCCCTCTCTAACATAGATGACAAGCAAGTGGGGTATTTCATTTAGATGCTTTAATACATAAAAACACATCAGGATGGATAGCAGCATCATAAAATAAAAACAAACTGGTTAACAGACAAATCTTGCATACATAAATGCTTACATCTCAACTGCTTACTACAAAATGGCAGTCAGACTTGCACATGCTCAGTATTTGTACACTCATGCAACCCTTAGATAGCTTTTTAAAGGTACATACACACACATTGATCTACACCCTCCACAGCAATAATGTCATCAACCACATGCTGAAATATCCAGTCTTGGTCACCTCCACCTCTCCCTAACAGAAAACTCCATAGTGATATAAGGTCTGGATAATAACCTAATTTTCTGAATCACTATATGGTGGTTTGTGGGGTACAGATTTCTTCACATGTGACATATCCCTGAATGAGATGAAACAGAACACAGACACACATAATTACATACATAATACACTGACAGGATAGCTATGAGATCAGTTATGTGTGGCTTAATGCATCTAACATCCACGCATACAATTTAAATGTTAATTGCTTAGTTTGACAACACCCAAGTTTGGACCCCCCCCCCCAAAAAAAAAGATATTTCAAAATCAAATATCAGCACAGGTCCAGAATGCTTCTGTATTGGAGGTACATATTTAACTGTATAATACATTGCAACATTAACAACAACAATTAAAAATGTAACAGTAGAAATGTAACAGAAACCCATTATAATAGCCATATCCACTGCTGTGGAGGTCAGTCAGGTAGAAATCCACAAACAAGCATATTTTTCTTTTTCTACAGAGGTAAAAATGCCAGGCCGTCCTACGCAGTTACAATACAATCATCTTCAATAACTGTGCAAACATCAGATGAAATACAAACTTAAAAATTTGACATTAGCATTTAGTAGCACACTTTAGTAATGCAGACATGACAATGCCAGAAGAAAGGGATAAAAGAAAAAAACACATAAGAAAAAAATTGCTTTTCAGTGGTCACTGCAATTCACCTTTTAACATTAAACTAAAAGCATTATGTAAGAAATATCAATGTAACTTGTTACCCCAACAGTGTAGAAAATAGATAATTCTACCAAAGTTTTCATATTTTAGCAGTATCAAGCTCTCTAATTCAAAACAGGTGCCCTAGTATGATACAATGGCATTAGCTACATAATTACTTTTAAATAGTGCAGAGTCAGCCCTGTGAGCACTGTGATTATGAAAATTTAGGTGTGAAATCATTAGCATTGCTGAATACCACAAACTGCACTAAGTGTAGGGAATGTAAACATGGTATAAGTATGTGCACGGTTACATGCACATGTTCTAGCAATGGAAGGATAAGCATTAAGAACTGTTCTCTCTTAATGGTTTGCAGGTGTCTATGATTACTCTGACTGCAGGAAAAATCAACTTTCACAGTATACCCTCATTTATGTACAACTACTGAGGATGTGTCAGGGAGGAGAGACTTGCCAAAAAGTTTGAAAGTACATTGAGTGATTTTTAAGAGTGACAGTCCTAACATTCAAATGCTGGCTTTAATGATTACATTTACTGCCCCTTAGAAAGACATGTTGTTTATATTCAGGGAATACTTCAAGCAGTGGAAAAATAATGCATGGCAATACAACAGTGATACACTAACTATTATGAAAGGATAGATAATAGGATGAGGCACCATACAGAAATAAAGGGATACACTTGCAGTATTTGCGGTCTTTGTTTAATATTGTGTGAGTACCTAGGTATCCTAACTGTCTGCAATATCCTAATCATCCAAACATTCACCAGCAAATAAGAGAGGACATCTTTCATAAGATGTTTCTGTTGCATTTTCAATGTGACTTGATACAGTGGCACATTATCATTAAATCTAAAATCTTTTTCTCCTTGCTAATGTATGCCTTTGTCTCCAGTGACTTTGGGTAATCCTCTTAAAAGATTACTTTCAATACTCTTGTTTGAGAGTTCAGTTCATACATGTCCATGTTGCATGATGACAAAGTTGCTTAAACATGTGAAATGTACATTCAAAATATCTGATCTAACTTAATTTTTTTATTTTTTTCCTTATATTATTTGCGGTGCATTTGACATTGCAGTCCATTGACTAGCAGTGGTTAATAGCATTGAGTAGCATTTCACAGCCCAAGGTAAAATCTGGCAAATTTTCTTTGGACTGCAATCAATAGCACAGTGAAGACTGGTATTGTTGTGCCTTCCTCAGTAGTCTAAACAACACTGAGTGAAGAAATTAGAGATGTCATAGTCCTTTCTCTGTGGCATAATGTTTAAAGGTATTGAACTTAGTGAAAAAGTATAGCTGATGCATGATTTGAAACCTGTTCTTAGATCATCTTCCTGAGGGATTTCATACTAAATCTAGATACTTATTTTGTTGTATGAATGTGTTGATGTGGGAAACTCAAGTAAGGTCAGTAGTCATTAAAAATGACAGACAGATAAGTCATTTGAAATTATGTAAATATGAATTGTGTGCGATGTGCACAATAAAAGCATGTCTACTGCTCCATGCTCCCTTCTCCATTTCCATGGCATTAGCTAAAGTTCTGATATTTTAACACTTGCATGATAGCAATGATGTGGCAATGAGATCTGGGACAGGTGAATGTATCACTGTAATGCAATACTAGCTGTGCTGCATATACAGTGTGCTTTATTTCATTTGTCTTCAAGTTCTTTTTTCCAAGAAGTTGTTTAAATGCTACTGATAAATACTGTTTTCTTCATTTGCACACCACTTGCCATTGCAAAATTCACTTTCATGGCTTAAAGAAAAACGTGAAAAATTTAGTTTAGGCTGCCTAATGTAGCACAAAGCAGTCCAATGATATTGCACATTCACCAGCACTCTGGATAGTACTCAGGGGAGAAAATACACTTGACAGGTAAATTTCTTTATGGCACATGGTGTAAGTGCAGTGGACTTAGAAATAGAGGACATCTGCTGCATGGATTGAATCCAATTAGACAGTTGTCTGAAGATGTATTTTATCACATTTTGTGATACCATTATATAAGCCTCACATTTGAGTGGGTTTTGTCTTGATTAACCTGAGCTGCTCTGCATTTGTCATCCTTTGCCAGAGGTTTATTTTGAGTTTGATCTGCACTTTTCAGCTTTATTTTACTGTTTCATTGCATTCATCTTTGTTTTTTCTGACTGTTTTTACTGTTTGTGCCTGCATTATTACCTGCACTTGTTTTGCACTGAAATAGTGCTTACTAGCATAGACTAAATCTAAACATGATGAATCTAGCCTGTTTTTCATACACTTGAACTCAAATCCAACCATCCTAGGGCTCCCCTGCACCCTTATGGAAGAAGAGTGTGGATACATCCCTATCTGAGCTGGAGATTGCTGGAGGAAGGATCATTGTGTGATTTTATGTTTTCACCTGTATATAAGCCTCACATTTTCAAGTAGCTGCACACCATGCAATGAGGGTTAGTGGTGTCCTGTATATATGCAAATGCCTAAAATCACTTTTTCCCCTAGACACCAGTGAGTGAAACCATCCCAAGTTCCTTGCTGCTCTGCATGCAACTCAGCTGAGCACTGAACAACGTCACCCCACTTTTTATCCCTGATCTTCTATAGAATAAGTCCCCTTGATAATCTCAGAGCAATAGCTGATCTAATTTACCTATTCACAAATAAGTACTTAAGAATGACCTGCTACTATGGACAGTCAGTTTCCCAAAATTTCTCCAGCTAGCCTGATAGGCATGGGCATCCAGAGGCAATTTAGCAATTGTCTCATGTATACTGACAACCACTTACCATTATTATTATCCTTCTTCTGTCATAATCTACTTTGTCTCTCTATCTTACCTTGTCATTGTATGTTCTCCCTTCTGTATAATTAACCTTCTACCACTGCATTTGTGCACTGTCTAGCAATGTCTGGTACTGGGCAGCAGATGCAAGTAAGGCTGAATGGAAGTGCATAACTTATGGCAATATCTTGAGATTTTATTGCCTTTGTCCTTATAGCTTTGTAGCACCTCACACTGCTGTGCTAAGCTATGCTTAGACAGTGTAATGTATTTTTGAACAAGATGAAGAGTTGGATGCACAGATTGTAGTGGTTATTAGGAAAGCTGCAGTTGATGTCAAATCATCAAAGGTCTGGATTTCTTCTCTGTGAGTTTCCATTTGCCATGTGCTGTCTGTGGTCTGAACTTTAGAGTGCAGATCTCAAGTGGAAATGCAGTTGATGTCATGCCATCAAACACCTAGTTTTACTGTGGGTCATCTGATGTCATTTGTCCCCTGTGGGTAGAGTCTCTGGGTCAGTTTGCACCTGCTCTCTGTAGGAGGTTGAAGACATAAAAGGGCAATGAAATCATAAACTTTCAGGAGGCTGTTTCTTCTTATCATGTTCTTTATTGGTGTTAAAGCAGATGAACACTGCATTAGTCTGATTTGATTACTGAGTTTTACAGAATTTTATGTACATGCGAATGAGTCATTTTCCTGGTTCAGCACACACCTGGGCATTTTCTCCTGGGAGGGAGGAGAGGGAGTCCTCTACTTAGGACTTCACCATGAGGTCTGCCTTTTACAAGGAGTGCTTCTCTTTAACCCTCAAGTTTCATTATAATCCATTGTTTATTCTTTACAATGGTAGTTCCTGAGATACAAAAGTTTATTAGCACACACACAGGAAATATTTTTGACAATAATACTTGTTAACATTGTAGATGTTTCTGCTGTGCTTTCACTAAAGAGTTCATCAGATCTGCCTCTAAAGAGTCTGTCAATGGACCTGGAGTGGATCATACTGGGAGTTTGCTTTAGTATGTTTTCAAAAAGTGTCTCCCAGAAACATCAAATTTGTTTTACATAATTGGAGATTCCATAAGTGGAGATGGGATTATTTAGTGGATCTGCTGTAGTAGTGATAGTAGTGAGACCAACCATGGGAATACTGGTGGCGGATATTGTTTGGGAGGGCTGAAGTTTGATACTGACTTTATGCCTATGTGGAGTATAATGTTAGGTATGAGCTGTACGTATCAAGTTGAAGGGCCCTGTATCCATATCCCTTGAAAAGAATGCATTTAAATGTGCACACAGCTCCCTTCTCCAAATTTTTACAGTAACATCCTCTATGAAACACAATGAAAAGGTCAGCAAGACAAAAGTGCACTCTATCCCCTTAAAGGTCAGACTTCTCCTGTGGAGCTTGTGATTAATACAGTGTTCTCAAGATTTCATAACTAGATAGGCTGGAGGTTTACTGCCCAACAAAGAAAGTGTGTGTGTGTGTGTGTGTGTGTGTGTGTGTGTGTGTGTGTGTGTGTGTGTGTGTGTGTGTGTGTGTGTGTGTGTTTGAGTGGGGTATTTACAGTTAAGTGAGCTTGTGCTCAGTCAGCTCCTACTCTGACTCATCATCATCATCATCATCATTGACCCCCTACTTCCCATTTTCTACATAGGGTTGGGGTGTTGTGTTAACTCTCACCATCTCTCTCTATTCAATGTCTCTCTACTGCCTTTTTCAACACTCATGCCTGACTGTCACAGTTCTCTCACACAAAATCCATCCACCTCTTTGTTGGATGCCATTTCCTCTTACCGTCTTACTGTCTGTCCCAAATCTTCTTCACCAAATTGTCTTCTGCTTTACTGCACATGTGCCCGAATTACCATAATCTGTTCTCTTTGATCTTTTCTGCAAATGGAGCTACTTTATATTCTGCTTTTATGCCATCATTTCTCGATTTGTCCCACAGTATTCATCCCAAGCCAATTGTCTTTGATACTCTTCCATCTTGTCTCTTAGATACATAGGATGTCCAACCTCCTCCATACCATCATGTCATCCATTTCCAAGCTGAGTCCTGTCAGTGAACCTACATTGAGTGCAGCAATTCTTAGTTCATGTTTAGCAGGTTGCTTGGTTTTACATCCAGCTTTCACTTGATAGGGCTGAATCAGGTAACCCTGGCTGGTCAACTTATAGGGGCACATTCCCCCCTCCCACTATTTGCATGGGTCCTTTGCATAAGTCAGAGTAGGCTGGGTACTCAACCCGCTTATCACCAGCAAATACCCATGCCTATTTGGCAACATTAGTCAACATGACTGAATCACCTAGAGCCATATTTTACACCATTGAGTGGCTAGCCCTGCCAGAGTGTGCAGTCTGTGATCTGTGTTCTCCTATTTTGAAGATACTGTGCACCACAGTAGATACCGAAAGCTGTTGGTATAATCAACTGTTCTCCTATAGGGCACCATATAGAGTCTACCACAACTCTGTTTATTGATGAGCTTCAGATGGAAGCACTCAGAATGCTTTTCAGAGGTGGAAAGAACCCCATAGAGACACAGAAAGAACATGCAAACTACAAACAGACATTGGCCTGGGGTCAGGATCGAACCTTCTACTTTGTAGATGTTAGGAGAAGACCTTAACCATTATGCCAACTCCTACTGTGACTAAACACTTTAAACTGGTAGATGATTCCACCATCCCCTAAGCCCACCTTTTAAATTCACAACTTCTTTACAATGCAAAGGTGTTGCTATGTATGCTGTTTGTACTCTACTGAGTACAATTTGCTATAAATTACTTGAAGAAAATTTGCATTTATAGGCTAAAGGCTATACCCTGTTCACAAGTGTCTAAATTAATGCTTCCAGTAAGATTTTCATAGACTGAAAAAATAGTCATTTATAGTTTGAGGGAAAGTGATGCAAACATTTGCTAAGTGAGGTTGCGAGAACATTTTTATTTTTCGAATGGCAGGTGTTTTGTGGGGCAGCAACAAGAGAATATGATTACAAAATAATATCTGCTGACAACCATGGTTCATTACACTGATCAGGTCATTCTTTCACAAGTGAACTATTGCTATTTAAATGCCAGACTTCTCCTGTGGTGTTTGCACGTCTTACACTATTCTCTAAAATGTGTAAATATATTAGCATGATGTATATGCAGCAGTATATAAAGCAGTGCTTAACTTCTACAAGTGTGACTAAAAATTAATTCAGGATTGTTTTTCACACATTTGCTGTGGGAACTTTTACAACTCAAAATGGCTGCAAAACCAATATTACTAGATATATCTCCTTGGCAATACACTGCTGATATCATCTTTTCATAGATGCTGTATATCTCATTTGTACTCATTATTCTCCTGTAGCACTGGCTGCTAATAGTGTTCTCTATAAATGTTGTAAATAGATAGGTAGCTGGTTTGATTCCATCACAGCTTCAATGCGTGACTATGATTGTTGTCATACACCATTGGCCACCACACAACCACCTTTATTTGTACTTCTAATTTAAAAAAATTTATTACATTGGCACTAAGTGACCTAGCGAATCCTAGTATCCAAAGGGAAAATAACTTTTTGGCCATACATTGATTACATTCTGCTAACATACCTACAGTATATCACATTTGGAGTGTGAATTCACTTGTGCTGTGTGACTTTGATACTGTGCTTTGTTCATTGTGTAACTACATATGTAGGATGGTTGAGGCCAACTGTGAGTGTCTTTCACCCTCATACTGTGTGTACTATTTTTCAAAGACATTTATGATGTGTAGCTATACAGTGTTACTGTGCAGTCTGGCCACTTTATAGCTAATAAACAGTGGTGATGTCATCCATGTAACTGTGAACTATCCCAGTCATACCTCAGCATGTCATGCAGCACTTATGATTCGGGCACCAATGATTAGCTTGTGATCATGGGTAGTTAGTTCAAATCCAGCCATTAATACTCAGACAACATTGTGTCAATCTAATAGTGACTGTAAATGTTGCTAACACTGTTGTGAAGTACATTTGCTTTTGTGCATTTATAGATGTTGATCCCTCTTAAAAAAGGTATGATAATTTGTTACATAGCAATGCTTTTATTCAGAGTAATGATGACATGAGATTACATTTTCCTAACATAATATATGTAGAAAGTGTTATTCTCTGGCACGAGGGAATGAGATGACATGCTGTCTGCTGTTGACTTAGTATAGGAGTTTCTAGGCACACATATCCCTTGCAGCAATAGCATGATGTAATGTCTTCATATAACTACATATCTCACATTTGTAGTGACACTTATACAGTGGTACATTCTACCTGTGCAATATCATGCATTTTCTGTTGTTAAATCCTCATGTCATTCAACATCTACATTCATTGCTTTTTAGCATTGTTAGACCTTGTACTATAATACATAAATGACATCCACAACAGTTATAATGTCCCCATTTACATTTGAAGAGGCCTTCTCCATCCTTATCTCAGAGATTGTTTACCACACATACATCTGATGTAATATGCTAGCATAGAGGGAGTGTCATAACAGTTTTACGACTTCCACTGTGGTTCTTGTGGTTCATCCACGTCATTGTTAGTAGAATCACATAACTTACAGTTCAATTCCTGAAAGGCGCAACATTATGCAATTGTACTAATGTTCCGTAAACACTACTGTATGCAGTTATTGTTATCCACTTAATTGTTGGACAATGATATATCATCACAGGTTGTGATTGCATGACAGTAAAATGGTTATTTAGGGCATGTTGAGCTGTGAGTGCTCCTGTGGCATGTTCATTGAGTACTGACTTATGTAGCATACCTACACAGATAGTCTTTGATTCAGTTCTGGGACAGTACAGCTTCCTTGTCAAAGAAGTGCTGATATTATAATGTTCACTGTTGTGTGGACAGTAACATGTAGCTCCTTTCCAGCATTCTGTTATTTGTGACAGCCTCCATTGCTCCTGATGTGGCACATTCACTCAAAATAGAGCTCTAGAAAGCACCTTGTATAACAGGCAGGGGCCTGAATCTGGTAACATCTGTCTGTCAGAAAACAGTGGTTTACACACAGACGATAGTTATGTTAAATTTGTCAATAGAAGGTTTGATCTTAAGTATTATGCAGACTGTAATGCAAACAATGTTGTTTATTGTGCCAGTTGCTCAGCATGTGACTGTTATTACACAGGTAATATGAACCATAGCTAGAAAGAGAGAATGTTAGAACATGCTGGCAATATTAAGAGAGGTAAACAGACTAATGCTTTAGCAAAACATGTCTGAGTATGGTAGTGATCATACTTTTAAATTTGTAGTATTAGACATTTTATACGAAAGTCTTAGGTTTGGTGATCTTGTTAATTGAACAGTGTGCTGAGTTAAGGTGGATTACTACTTTAAATGCAGAAAAGTTTCCAGGCATGAATGGACGTGTATCATTGAAACCTGTGCTTAAGAACAGGAATCTCTTTCACTGATGTGATAGGATGATGTAAGGGGCTTGGTTTTTATGAAGGAATTTATCATGTGATGTCTTAGTCTGTTTGTTATTGGTAGGCTTTAGTTTTAAATGTGATTTGTTCACTTGTTACTTGAAAGTCTGATTAAGCAGCAGTTTGCTGTGAAGGTGCTCACTTTATTTAATAAATAATTATTTTAGCTATTTTAACAGCCATGTTGGTTGATTTTGTATTTTTGGTTTATAATAGTTATGGCACACTCAGAGGGCCACCTTTTTTCAGGGCTTTTCCTAGAAGGCAGGTCATCTATATACCTTATATGGCAAGAAGGTCCTGTAAGTCTTTCATGGGTGTTCTATATGACATGACTAATAACGCATGTTTCTGTGGCAACCATAATTGCTATTCATCCCTCTTATATCTGTCCTGATATGCATTTGAAAATGACATAAAGTGAATGTCTCTTATGTTATTCATTACTCACATGTATTATCTATTTACAAGATGTCTTCATCCCTGTTTTAATACTGCACTTACAGTTTAATGGCAGGTGAGTGATTCCATAAGCATATGGCATGCTGCCAGACCATCAAAAACTGTGATTGGTCTCCTGTTACAAAATTTTCTATTGAGTTGCTGCAGTTGAATTGTTGCTATGTTACTGTCCATGTAATTCCATGTAAGTATGCTCAGTATTACAATGTCAGAGATATTTGCAAATCAGTAATGGCAAAACTGGACTCGTGACATATCTACTCTTTCTTGTCACGTCTCACTTATGTATGTTGTGTGTTATTAGATTACTATTTATCATCTACTTAGCTATGCAACACCCTTTTCCTATTCATGCCACTGTCATTTCTTTGCAAAAGCATGTCCATTTCTGATGTACCTGACATTACAGCAGTAAGGTGCATTTGTTCTGTTTTATGTATACATGCTTAGTTGGAGAATAGACCGGTGGTGCTGGCTATATATATATAAATTCCCTGTATATACATCTCATATGCAATAACTACAGTTTATGCATTTATCCCAAAATGTATCTTCTGTTCTTGCTGTTATCTCATCTAAGCATTTAGTTAACATGTATATCACATTTTTACTCACCTTTGTTACACTGCAGCTGTATGTCCCATCACATCCTTTATTAGCATGTCCATTTTATTTATGTGGATCACTGTGGGATTGTCATTGACATTAATTGTCATCACATCAATATTGCAGAGTGTATGTCAGAAATCTTGTTGCATACTTTTGTCACATTTGCCAGTGGGATGTGAGTACACTTTAAACATTTCCCCTTCAGCATTAGTTAATTATTCATATAACACAATTTAATGTATAATTCCCCAGTTTTACTTCTACTCTTTCTGTTCTTTCTCTGTATTGGTCATTATTATGTTTGGGCTACAGAGTGTGCTCTTATGTCAGCATTGCCTATATACAAGCCATTTTGTTTACATTCTGGGCTCGTGCTTGCAATCACCTTTCCATGGATGAACACTATTGCTGGCCATGAAAAGATGCTTGCAAATGTGTACTCACAATGAGCAGCATGCATATTTGATTAGCTGTGCTGCTCATCTTGCTAAGGAGCTTATATTGTGCAGGTGTAGAGAGGCACCTATATGATTGTTAATGAATCCCAGGGAGTGTTTTCTGAGGATTAAGGGACATTGCAAAGACTAAATCTTCCTCACCCCAACATAGTTCATTATATAGAAACCAACCACCTAAAAATAAAACCAAAATCAAAAAAACAACAGCCAGGAACTGTCCAAAAGTTTAATAGATCTCCAGCGCTTCGGCAAAGCCTTCAAGGAGTGTATAAAACCATAAGTTAACAGACCTATTTAAATACAAAATTCTAACCCAATTATTTAATTAAAATTCAATTAATTCACATAAGCAGCCTCCAATTGCATTCCAAATTAAGTCAGGATTCTACTGTTGTTAAGTCCTAAAGGAGACATAGGCCGAGATTCACTAATCCTCAATGTAAGACTCAGTGGCAGCTGGTGACTTCAAATCAAAGGGGGGCTGCAGGAGACAGCTGAATGGGTGGGGTCAAGGGGAAGGGGGGGCAACTAGAAAGGGGAGGAGCTATGCTCTAAACCACAAAAACTAACTTTAATTAAATACGCTGCCCTGGGTGCCAAACCATCATTATGAGAGTCCAATTAAGACAAAATAAGTGTAGAAGAATAAAAATATTTCAAAGCATTGGCTGCATGACAGCTTACTTAATATCTAGATGGAAACAAAAGATTGTGAGGCATGAAAAAATAAATTACTTTTTAAATACATTACTGGAATGCCAGTCAAAATCAAGTATAAGAAAAACAAGCAGCGCTCAACTCAAACCACATCTCCTTGCACTGCAGTTCTAATTATAATTTATATTCAGCTTTATTAAAGTACCAAGTAACATGCTGAAATTAGAAATCTCTGTGATTCCCCCACTTGTAAAAATGTTTCTTATCCAAAAAAGACCTGCTGCCTGACAACTATCTACTTGTTTCATGGGGAAAACATGATCAAAGTAAAAATGAAAAGCAAACAAGAAGAAAGCTCAAGATACATTGCTTAAAGGGTTACTGCACAGGTTATGGACCACACATGATTAGCATTCTGTTTAGTTTATGGGTAAAGCCTGTAGAGATGAATGGAAGTCTCCAACAAGTGTGAGCTTTTTAAAAGAATGTAATCCTGTCCTTCAATACCAAAGGCTTATACATTATCTAGTTAAGTATTCTCTGCATGGCAACAACAGAAAGGCTTTCAATGTTGGCAATTCTTTAAAAGTATGCATATTAAAGCTTACTTGCATCTTACGATCTCAGACAAGCTTACCTTATGGTCATTAAAGCATTGCTACTTAAACACAGAGCAACAGGCACTTTGAGTAATAAGCATAAATCTGAGTAATAAGCATAAATCAACAGTACAAAAATATGACAGAAACCAGACCATTCTGCAAAATCAAGGACAGATGAAAAGCCACTGTAGTACTTGTGTCTACCTTGGATGGGGGGGGGGGACACTGCACATTTACACTGCATAACTACTCCTTGCCTTGCTTGGACACATCCAGAGTCACTACATGGGTGAGTGGGGTGCAACAAGTATGTCACAATTTGAACTGTCTCTGGCTGACTGTGATGGCCCTGACATTTATCATACCTCTCGACCTCAGAGCAAGAAATCTGGACAAAGACATACACAGAAGTGGGACAAAGGCCCAGAAAATAAGGACAATTTTTTAAATATTGCTCTAATAAACTTAGAAAGATAATAGAATAGGTCTTGCATTAGTATGAATTTTCTGAAGGGTATAAAATCTGAAACTCAAACGTCTGTCATTATTTTCTAACTTCAGTCTTTAATGATTTGTCACTAATTTGCCAAAACACACAATTTTATGAAAAATGGACCAAAAATGTGATGCAAAAATATGAAATAGCCACACAATACAGCTGGGAACCTGTCAAAAAAGGGACACTTTAATATTAGTACTGCTAACTTGAGCAGCTGACAAAATAAAAGAATCTACATGCATTTCAAGTAATCTATAACTTTGATTATTATAATTATTTCTTAATTGTAAACCCTACATGTTTTCTTCCAAAATTGCTATTTTGCAGAGGGATTATTAGGGGGAAGAGCAACGTTTTGAGCCAAAATCGGGGACAGTTGAGAGGTTGGCTATGCCTAATTCTATAAAGTAATTTGCATGTACCTCTCAACCTGTTAATGCAGTAAATCTGAACACGGCCAAATATATTGGGGGAACATATAAACAGTATTAAAAACTGCTCTTGTATAAATTGAGACAGTTGATAGAATAACAGTTCTTACTTTAGCATGCATTTTTCTGAAGGTTATGAAGTCTGAAACTCAGTGTATCATTATTTAGTGACTTAATTCCTAAATGATTTGCCAGAAAACTACAAATTTTATGAAGAACAAACCAAAAATGAGAAGCAAAAATCTATTCATTGTTTCAAAATCTGGACAGTTGGGAGGTATAGTTCAGCTGGGCCTGTCTCAGTTTGCTGCCCTTCCCCCCTGACAAAATAATGGTTGAATGGAGCCTCTGCAGCCATTCCAATGATCCATTACTTGGCTATTTCACTCCATTTACCATAAACACTAATGTGCATACTGCTTTACTTCTATGATGAGTTGGACTTCATTTGAAAGTTTTATTTTGTATTTTACAGCACAAACACTAAGACATCTGCTAAACAAAGCAATGCAGTCTCACAATGAAAAACAGACTTAGCATTAAAACTTCTCTGCCCTTGAAACTCACATTCATTGAAACAGCATTGAAACCCACATTCAAAGAAAATACATTTTGCCAGTGGCAGATAAAGATTAATTTTGGGCTGTTTTCAAATCATAGGCCCCTTGCATATGAAACATACATGTGCTCTTTGATACACCTTCCTCATTGTACTAAATTTATATTCCTTGTACAATACAGTACAGTTGTTAGAGGGCATTTTAAATTTGTTTTGAACATTTTTCCAGTAAGCAATGAAACAAAACGCATGCACCCATAATGACAAAACTACCCAGTTCAGAACATTTCCATCATAAAAGTCTACTCAGACTTCTACAGTCCACCATTATTAGTAAATATGCACAATTCTACAGTCCACCATTATCAGTAAATATGCACAATTCTACAGTCCATCATTATCAGTAAATATGCACAATTCTACAGTCCATTATCAGTAAATATGTACAATGCTACAGTCCATTATCAGTAAATATGCACAATCTCTGAAGAAGTAAAAGTCATCTAAATAATTCCACATTAAAGAAATATGTAACCAATGAAGAGGTTTCTGCTAGCAAACACCTTTATATTTCATGGTTTCATCGAAAAATAAAGTGTCTGTTGCCCCTCAGGAATAAATTGCCTATATTACATTAAAAAATGATAAGCTAGTAATATTGCAAGAGGAAATGGATGGCAAACTGATAACAGACTCATAGTTAGTATCTTCACCAAGGAGAACATTATCAGTATGGCAGCATCCACCCCTTGTGGGAGTAGAACCCACAGCCTTCTGCATCAAAAGCAAGTACACGACCTGTTGTGCTATTAACAAGTCAAACCAACTTCACTTAAGCAACACTAAACTTCTGTTCCCCTGCAGCTCTCAGCTTCTTGTAAAATCTACTCAATACTCAACTGCATCTCAACTTCTCAGCACAAGAAAACTGGAAAAAGCCAAAATTTATGGGGGCGGGGGTCAAAAGCCCAAAAACCAGGGACACATTAAACATTGCTTGTATAATCTTGGAAAGTTGCTAGAATAAAATGCTGTGTTACCACCATACATTTTACTGCCAAGGTCCCTGTGCAAAACAGTTAGAGCAACATACCACTATGCCAAATCAGCTGCTTTGTGAAAGAGAAATGCTGCGTTACGACCATACATTTTACTGCCAAGGTCCATGTGCAAAACAGTCAGAGCAACATACCACTATGCCAAATCAACTGCTTTGTGAAAGAGAAATGCTGCGTTACCACCATACATTTTACTGCCAAGGTCCCTGTGCAAAACAGTCAGAGCAACATACCACTATGCCAAATCAGCTGCTTTGTAAAAGAGAGGAAGACTGAAACTTAAATAGCTATCATTTAGTAAATTCAGTTCTCACCATAGCCGTCAACCTCTTAGTACAAAACACCTGGACAAACCCAGTAATGAGGGAATACAGCCCTCAAACATATTCAGTGAGTTCAGTTCTTGCCATAGCTGTCAACCTTAGCACAATAAACCTGGACAAAGCCAATAATGGGGGAATACAGTCCCAAAAATAGGGACAAATTTCAAATATTAATCTTATAAACTTAGAAAATTGCTAGAATAAAAAGGTTTTAGGTTGTGTTACTATGTATTTTCTGAAGAACATGAAGTCTGAAATTCAAATACCTGTCAATTTTACTTCTGACAGAACAAAAACAATTTTCATCAGAGACCCAAGGAGAAATACTGCAGACACGTCTTTGTAAAATGGCAGGGCATCAGAGCAAATCCACACAAACACAGGGAGGAGATGCAGACTCCACACAGAAGGCACCCCAGCCAAGAATCAAACCAGAAAAACCTATAGCTGTGAGGCAACAATACTACCACTGCAACATCAAATATGTAAGGAATTAAAACATTCAGAAACCTGAAGTCTGAAATTCAAATGCCTGTCAATTTTATTTAACATTTGTTAATCAGGACATTCTGACTTAGAACAAAAAAAACAATTTTTAGCAGAGGCCCAGGAAGAAATAATGCGGACATGTCTTTGTAACATGGGAGGACACAAAAGCAAACCCACACAAACACAGGGAGAAGATACAGACCCCACAAAGAAGGCACCCCAGCCAAGAATCAAACCTGAGAACCTGCAGCTGTGAGGCAACAATGCTACCACTGCACCATCAAATATCAAGCATTGCAATATTTACAAACCACAGATATTATGAGGAACAGATCAGATCAAATATGAGGCAAAAATCTGCAATTTTTTTACAAATGGTGGTGGGTAGGGAATTCAAGTCTTTAACACCTGCATACAAGGTACAGGGTTCAAGCCTGAGATATTCCCTACCATACCACCATGAGTCTAACCACCAGTATATTGCACCTCGGGCATTTTCACACACACACACACACACACACACACACTTACCTGTAGTAGCTCTTGTCCTTTTCCATAAATCCAATGCAAGTGAAACCACCATAAATACATCCAAACCCTGCCCACGCAACTCCAGACCCGTGAGATCCCTGCAAGTGAAACCAATACATCCAAACGACCCGCGAGATCCTCCGATCTCTGCAAGTGAAACCAATACATCCAAACCCCACGCAAAATGACCCGCGAGATCTTCCCACGAGACTGCAGCATGTTGCAGTCTGACCCCGACACGTTTTCCCAGGACAGTTTATGCAGTTTAAAACTGCATAGACTGTTGGGAGCTCCATTCCTCATGTTTCCTAATCAGGACTGCTGCTGAGACAATCTGCGCATGCTCCAGACTCTCAGCAGCAGTCCGGACTAGTGCGCATGCGCAAAGTCAGCGAATTTTTAAACTTTTTTTCTTTTCATTTTATTACTTTTTATTTTTATTCTTTTATTTTACAGTTGAGGGGGCTGCAGTCCGGCAGTCCAATAGCACGGGCCGCCCCTGGTAAGACTAACTAAGTCTTACTCGGAGACTGCAGTCTAAGTGTATGATGTCAGCGCGTCATGCATATGCATGAGGGAGTGCTGACTCAACTGTAAGGCTAACACGGAGCGTGCACGAGTGCAGGGTGTGTGTCAGACTGCCGAGCAGTCCAAATATCCACGCCCCTGCAAGTGCCTAAACAGCTAATGCC
Organism: Protopterus annectens; assembly: GCF_019279795.1. NCBI lineage: Eukaryota > Metazoa > Chordata > Ceratodontiformes > Protopteridae > Protopterus > Protopterus annectens. The sequence goes on from NC_056746.1 coordinate 691,594,025, forward strand.
ACCAGACATGAGCGAGTCCGCTCAAATGTGTAAATCTCCAACACAACACTCCCCCACATTCCAAACCCGTGTACAAATATAATAAAATGTAAAACCATTTTTTTCCTCATTCCCGATATAGCTGCCCGTATTTGCGCATGTGTGCGCGGGTTTGCCCATTGCTTAGCTACTGTTAGTTCAGACATCGAAGAGGATAATAAACTACTTGTATGCAAATTAAGCCAAATAGCTTTAGCGTAGTGGCAGAGCCTTCGCACATAGAGGAAGCATTCCTGGTTCTAGTCCCACCACTCCCCTTCCCATTTTCTGTAGTAAATCTGTGCATAAAATTAATTCCTGGCATTTACCTTTTAAATATTAGTACAATGCATTGAACTGGCCTATGTAATAGTGAACGATATTTTATATATATAAGAAGGTGAAATGGACATGCATACTAATAAAGTCATACGTAATGTATGTTAAGCAGTGTGAAGCACTGGTAAGAAAAGTTTACCAGTACTAAGCATATTTAAGTATAATTGCTCATAGCTTAGCAGTGCTTTAACTAGCACAATAGCTTTGCGCGTAGCTGTGCACCGCGCTAACTAGCACAACGTCGGGCAATGTCAGTAAACGTAGAGCAACATTGGGCAAAGTTGAGCAAAGTCGGCTGAACACAGCCATACCCACTACCAGTCAGGCCAGTAGTAAAATAAAAAGCAATGACAGGTCTCAAACCCAGGATAGTATGCACCATAATCACAGTACTGATCCACTAAGCCATGACAGCATTTGCTGTTCATGGACTGTCAACACACATATACATATTAATCAAAGTCTACCCAGTGCTAAGCAGGTGTGCACTCAGCTGAGAATTTTTAAATCCGGCCAATCCCAAATAAGTGCAGGAAATGAGGCATATTTAAGCTCCATAGGCAGTAATACTTGCCATAACTTGTTGTAGCTTCCATCTGCAGGCAGAAATGGCTGGTGTCGGAGAGGTCTCTCACTTCTGAATGCAACGGTGGGGCATTGAGGAGTCAAAAGTGATGGTTTGGCTCCTCGTCATCATCATGATGCTAGACTCCTGTAGGGCCAGTTCCAGGGCACAGAATACAAAGCAGAAGCCTGGAACCATCTCACACATGAACTCACCAGTGCCACAGGCATCCCTCGGACTGGTGAACAGGTCAGATACTACCATGCAGACCTGAAGAGATGCAAGCAGGATCAACTGACCCAATGGATACAGTAGGCCTGTGGGATGCAAAATGCCCCACTACTGTGTAGGTAGCCATGGAATGAAGTATGTAAAAATTGCTAGTGTAGTCGATAGTATGGATAGGTATATGTCTGAATATCACTTCATTTACTTCACAGCTGCAGGTTTCCGTGCTGCGAATCAGCAAGCCTATGCAGATAGGCTGCTAAGGCTGTACCACCAGGCAGGTTAGTAATTTTCCTGCATGTACTGTTATATAAAATAAGCGAGACAGCCTGACAAAAAGTGTCGTAGCCCAATAATAAAGGTATAATAAGGCTTGAATAACCTCTCTGCGTGTACTGTTATGTAAAATAAGTGAGAGAGTCTGAAAGAGTGTTGTAACCCATTAATAAAGGTATAATAATTCTAGAATTATTTCTCTGCATGTATTGTTATATAAAATAAGTGAGAGAACCTGAAAAAGAGTGTCGTAAATCATAAATGAAGGTATAATACATCTTGAATAAGATGTCTGCATGCACTGTAATATCAAATAAATGAGAGAGTCACTAGAAAAGTGTGTAATGTAATTAATAAAGGTATAACTCCTGTAGTATGTCCGTGTCACTTTCTTCAAAATGTTGATGTACTCTTGCAGTATAGAAATAGTAGTGTTGTATTAAGTAAGCGCTGTCAACCCACACTTGGGTAGGCCCATAGAAAGTGGATGAAGGGAGTGCCAGTATCTCTTAAGCATATATACAGTCCTCAACTGTTGTTTCAAGGCTGGCACGTACAGGTAAATCTGGCACGAGGAGCTTGCTGTTGTGTTCACCAGAAATGTCAGTGTGCTGCTAGAAATGTAGGGGGCTGTTAAAATATAACTGATAATGTCACCTGAACACATCCAGATATGTAGACATATAAATATAAATAAAATATATAAATACGTAGCAGTAACATCTGCATCCTGGACAGTATGTATGTCAAATACAGGTCAGGTATATAAGGAACTAGCAAAACACATTTCACAACATAATGGACTTTGCCTAGTGTAATAATACATGTAGGGGATATATACCTGCAGTCAGTAGGAATGTAGTGTAAACTATAAGTACATATAAGTTGTTAATGGAGGTATCCTTTTACACCCTACTGTATGTGCATAAACAATGCAATTCCACACCTCAATGGGTATGTGTAATCTCAAAACATTTGTTGGGACATATATGTCCTGTTGGTTTATAAACATCTGCATTTACTTTGATGCATGTGCCCTGTTCAAACACCAAAATCTTGGTGGCCTGTTGCCACCAATCAATCCTGCATGCTGTTGGAATGTCCACTGTGGATCTATATATGCATGTGTTATGCTTGCTGTTCAACTGTTTGAACTCTGGTGTGTTGGGTTAATGGGAATATTACTGCATGCTGTTACAATTAATTTGGAATGCTGTTG
>NC_056746.1:691601669-691634169 GCF_019279795.1 Protopterus annectens
CGGGATATAAGTGCATATCTAGCAACATGTATAGTCTAGTACAGCAGTATGCCACCTATATTAACAAATGTGCACATATGTTAGGCAGGGGTTTGTCATCAACGACTAGTGTGGTATACTGGTAATACTGTAACTGGACTTTGCAATAATTGCAATGGGATACATATTTCCTGATGCATTAGCTTGATATATACCTCCTGTGGCTAGGTGGTGCATTGTGTCGCATACAGTGTGCCATGTACTGTTGTATAGTCTTACATACTGGTTTATCTTTGTTGCTGTGCAAAACATGGTTTGATATATAGAGTGTGCAAGGCACTGTCAGGCAGTTGTGAGCTGGAGCACTGATGTGGTATTGAAAGTGTGTATCCTTTGACAGCCAATAGGTTGCTATATATGGCAGTTAATTGATATCTGTATTTTATAATGTTGTGTGTGCCAGATGACATGCTCACACATATTGTTTCATTGTCTTCCAGGGTAATGGCCCACCATCGTAACCCCACCTACGGCACGGCAGAGGAGGAACTAATAACAGCAAGCCTGGTGCAGCACTATGCCCTGCTGTTCTCCAGAACCAGCCAGGACCTGTATGAGCGGACTGCACTGTGGCAAGATCTTGTCCGTAGGGTAAATGACATAGGCATGCATAACCGGACATAAGAGCAGGTACGCCATCAATGCAATGATTTAATTAGACATGTCCGGCAGCGTGCGTCAGATATCCATAGACAATAGCTTGCCAGAGGTGGTGGGGTACCCAACCCCCTTCACCAGAGTGGAGGAGCTGCTCCTGAGTCAGGTGGCTCCTGGCCAAAAGCAACAACATCAAGCAACATGTATCATCATGGAGGCTGGAGCCACCCAGCAAGTTGACACAGAGTGTGCAGGTAACATGGCATAGCTGTACACTACTACTGCCTCTATTGGTAGAGCATGCTCATGTGAGATGTGTACTGTGTAGTTAGAGGATGTGGTGCCTAGTGTTGTGCAATACTAATAATTAGGAATGTAATCTGTAGGCCTGTGACTGTAAACCATTGTACTACTGTAAGACTGCAGACACACAGTAGCAATGCCACAGTTTTTGCAGCTGACAAACTGTCTCATATGCTTGTAGGTCCCTCTGGTGTGTTAGCAAGGCAGAAGACCCATGCTGGTGAGTGTGTTCTACATTTAATATTACTAATTAAATGTGCATGTCATAGGTGAGCTGTAGGCCATGTACACATAACACACCTATGCATAATGCATGCTGTGCATGTTTGCTGTGAGACTATGCACATCCCAGTAATGTGGGCAGCTGCCTAAAACACATAACAATACACAGAGCATCCCACACAATTGTGGCAACACTGTAGTGGACATTGGATATGCAGAGGCAATACACATGCACACAACATACACACTTTTGTTATACGCAGTACACATTCACATGCTACACATGGAGTATTCAGACACCCGCTGTAAGATCACACTCCAGTATCCCAAATGTCATCCGCACAGCACACATAATATACCTGAGGTGCTGATGCCTCTCATGTGGCTGTGTGACTCTCTTCAACACATAACACATTCATGTAATGCAATGCCCCCTACTGGGCACCATACAAACCCATGTAACAACTGGCTGTGAAATGGTGAATGTAGCCATGGTACAGCAGTTCTGGTACAGCATGGTATGTGCCGGTATGGCACACCTTAGTAGCCTTGAGTGACCACATGATGCTGCATGATGATGGCTCATGGTACTACACCCCATCCAGTTACAGTGACCACAGTACTACACATAGCATTAACTGCTGTGCATCTCAAGGTTGTGTGTGTGCACACATATGGGCCAATACACAATATGCATAGCAATCACCTTTTGTACAAAGTGACACATATATGCCTTGTAATGCTATTGAGTGTATAGTTCACATGACACACACTGTGTATGTGTGATGTTTAATGTTGCAGTTGTGTTGTAGCATGCTATGTCATGGCTGGCACTGGCATGGCCACAATATGCTCTACACTCAACATAACCACTGTACAATGGCTATGTTGAGCAATGGTATTCCATCAGGTATACATGCACCACTCATCCTGTGTGTATACATAGCATGCATGTGCTAAACCTATGTCTGCATTTATCTGCTAAAGACACAGATGCTCTAATCAGAAATTGATATCTATGTGACACACAGATACACATCCAGCCATGGTATGTATACCTGTGAGTGATGGTGCACAGGACATTGCAGAGCTTTTAATACTTACACAGCAATGTTGTGTCCATGTACACATAACGTTCCAGGGTGAGGCCAATCACTGAACAACAACACACATGCATCAAAGCCATATATACTGTTATTAGCAAGGGCTGTCTACACCCGCACAGCATGCTGTTGAGCAACACACGTCCTGCATGCTGATATGTGTGATATCACTGTTTGCCTTGTGATACTTTACCCCACTATCTCCTGCTATTGAGTATGTTCTGGATTGCTGGTGGTGTGTGTGTGTGTGTGTGTGTGTGTGTGTGTGTGTGTGTGTGTGTGTGTGTGTGTGTGTGTGTGTTTGTTTTAGTGAGGAGTGCATTTGTGTGCATGTCTTCGTGTTCATGTGTTCATGTGTGCACGTGTTCATGTGTGCACGTGTTCATGTGTGCATGTGTTCATGTGTGCACGCGTTCACGTGTGCATGTGTGCATTTGTGCATGTGTGCATGTGTGCATGTGTTCATGTGTTCATGTGTGTCGACATCATGTACAGGTCGTAAAGTGTGTTTCCTGTCTTCCTCTCACAGGTGCTGACTTTGGGCTGGTTCACTGCAGCAGGGAAACTGATGTCACTAAGCAAAATAGTGATAATGATGATAGGTGTGTTGAGGCACAGGCATGTTTGCCAGGGTCTGTCGAAGGGCCACCAATCAACAGTACACAAGTGTCCACCTCATCCATGCACACAGTCATACTGCCAATACATCCATCACCAATGCCCTTAGCTGAGGGACAGCACCCTAGCCCAAAAGTTCCTGGAATTCATAAACTCAAATGCCATGGAACAACTAGTTACCATCCCCACAAGAGGAGATAACATACTTGACCTCATCATCACGAACATGGGAGCACAATGTTCAACACCGGAAGTATACCCCTCACTGGTGAGATCAGATCACAAACTAATCTCGCTGGAGGTCCTCATCCCACCCCCACCTGAAATAAAAAAGACCACAGTAAAGAACTTCTCGAAAGCCGACTTCACACTTCTAAAGACTAGTGTGGTCTCCTTTAAGGCCCCCGAGCCGGCGGAAAACAGTACACAAGCCGCTGAATCACTTACAAATGCCTTCTACCAGCACCTGCAGGACTGCATGGATAAGGCAATCCCAAGCAAAACAAAGACTCTTTGTACCAAAGGCAAGCGTCCAGTCTGGTGGACCCCAGCCATAAACAAACTCTACAACAAAAGGAGGAAGCTACTACAAGATAGAGCAAAATCCTTAAAAGGTAAGACACCCTTGATCACTATAAGTAAAAACTAAGAGCTCTCATAAAATCATCCAAAGCAAATTTTGAGAGAAAAATAGCTAAAGACTCAAAAGACAATCATAAGGCCTTCTTTAGCTATGTTAGAAACCTGGGAGGAAACTCCCAGATATGCTCAGAACTAGTTCAAAATGATGTGAAGATTACTGATCCTACGGACATTGCCAACATACTGGCTGACAGGTTCAGTGCAAACTTCCAAAAGGAGAGATATCCATTGCAAACGAGTGCAGCCCCAAACATCTCCAACGCCAAGTGAGAACTGCTCTCCAAAGCAAAAACACAGCATCCATGGGACCTGATGGTGTCCCCGGCTGTGTGCTCCACAAACTGAATGAGGAATTAAACCCACAGCTAGGACAGCTGTTTAATCAAAGTCTTACCTCTGGATACGCACTCCAGGAGTGGCGCACTGCAACTGTGGTCCCACTTCACAAAGGCGGTGCCTCCACCGACCCTGAAATTACCGACCCATTAGCTTGACAAGCCTTATCTGCAAAGCCATGGAGAGGATCATAATGGACCTCATAAATAAAGACATAGGAATTTGCAGACTTTGGATCCAACCCAGTTTGGCTTTGTCAAAGGCAGATCATGCCTTTTAAACTTGGTTGACTTTTCAAACAGTCACCAAAGCCATTGATGAGGGAAAGGCAGTCCATACAGCCTACCTCGATCTGGCGAAGGCCTTCGATACAATACCCCACTCGGTATCATTGAAAACTCATCAGCTTAAATATTAACCCATACATCACAAGATGGGTTGCAAACTGGCTGAGTGACAGAACCCACAGGGTCAGAGTTGCTGGCGCCATGTCAGACTCAAAGCCTGTCACAAGTGGTGTCCCACAGGGCTCAGTCCTGAGCCCACTCTTGTTTGGCATCTACTTCTCCGGAGTACAAGCAAACACAGGAGGGTTATGGCTGACAAAGTTTGCAGATGACTGCAAACTGGGCGCCATAGTAGAAAACACATCTGACACAGATATCCTTCAGAAGGGTCTCACAGAAACGGATAACTGGTGCCAGAGCCATGGCCTAAAGTTAAATGCCAAAAATGCATAGTCATACCTTCGGGAAAAACAAGGTTACCCCTAGCTACCAAATAGGTGGCAATCCACTGAGCACAGAAGAAGTTATCAGGGACCTGGGGACCCAGGTTGATAGTAGTCTGTCATTCGACACCCATGTAGCTAAAGTAGTTAGGAAGACCTTCTACATTGCCCACCTTATCATGAAGGGATTCTCATCTAGATCAAGGGAGGTCATTGTCTCCCTCTACTCATCACTCATCAGACCAATGATCGAGTACAATGCCCAATTCGGAATGTATCTGACCTGACACTTGCAGCAGCTGGAGAGGCCACAAAAGTTCCTCACCAAAAGGATAAAGGGTCTCAAAAATCTGTCCTATGCTGCCCGACTGAAAGAACTCCAGCTCTATTCAGTCGCCACCGCTGCTCAGAGGTGACCTTTGCCTAACATACAAGGCCATGTCAAACCCAGATTTGATGAATATGCTTCACCTCAAAAAATCTAGATCCATCAGAGCCACAAGGGCGGGAGACTTAAACCTCGACACGGCTATTAATAGGACGTGCTGGAGGGATAGATTCATCACCCAAAGACCCCCTATGCTGTGGAACAAAATCCCGGTATATGTGAGGCAGAGCACCTCGCTGGCCTTGTTCAAGAGAAATCTTGACCAATGGATGGGAGATCGCAGATATACCCCAGGGATTACCTCAGTGTCACTGCTCGACAGAGGCACAGCAAAATAATGGGTATAGTTCCCCATACTAAAGGGGTGGCGTAAGCCACAAAACGATGGGCTAGGCTTGTAAATGCCCTCGGGCAGATAGCCTAGTATGAACCTATGAACCTATGAACCTACAGTCGGCATTGGCCAGGACAGTGTGGTATCCATGGCAGATGCATCCTGACACAGCAGCCATACCCAGATGTCTGGAAGGGTACCACATAGGCAGATGTCCAGGGGTTCTCGTCAGAGCACTACTGCTCATCATGCCACTGGCAGACGTGCCACAAGTCTTACAACCTCACGCTTGTTCCAGGCTGTCATGGAGGCACAGGCACGTATGGAACAGTACACCAGACAGGAACCAATGGCACAGAGGGCACATAACACCGCCGTAATTGACAGTATCTATGACCTAGCTGGTGCCATCCGTAATTACACTGAGGTCACTGATAGATGTTGGAGAGAGACATTAGATGTCCTCCGCAATGTCATGTCCATGTCAGGACAGTGCGGGATGGTTGAATTGTCGACATGGACGTATGCCAGCAACATCAGCAGCTGGCAGTCACCACGGATGTCCCTCAAACCACAGCCACTCCCGTAGTGCCAGTACCAACCCCAGCAATGTTGGGGGTGGGCTGTCCATAGAATGTCCTAGAAGACCACGTGCACGTGGCTCTGGACAGTCCCAGCAGGGACCTGGGTCCAGTGTACATCCATCTACCTCTGGGGATAATACCCAGTCTGGCTTAGTACCTGATTGTGTCAGTAGCACCCCTGCCAGGCTCAGGTACCATATCCGTGGCCAGAGATGGTGATCTGTAAAGCCTCGCAGGTACAGTCTGTGGCTGTCCCACAAATACCCGTATATGGCAGCCACATGGTGGAACTGTGTGCATGCAGACACACCACACATAATTCAGACACCTTGGGCTAACACATACCCACACACATTACATCAACATTGGCCCATACCAGTATTCTTGCCCCTCACACACACACACACACACACACACACACACACACACACACACCCACACACACATGTCGATTGGATGGCTCACTGTAGGCCTCTGGCAAACCAACAACACACTCTTTGCATATAATGAAACCTGTGCCACCTCCTGTCATCTGTAACATCGAAGCAGGAACAGGCTACCATGATGCTGATGCACAGGGTGTCTTTATAGCAGTATAGCAATGTTAGCATGTTGTCAGAAGTAGAGTGTAATACTATGCTTGAAGGTGTAGCTGAGCAGGCATGATGCATTAAAGCTATGATTGTCATTGTAGTGTTGTTTACACCAGTGTTAGTTCCAGTTGTGTATTGTCCACCCATGTGCCACTTGGCTGATGTGTGCAGTATTGGCAGCATGTGTTAGAGAGTGGACAGTATGTGTGGGATGTGTGTAGCACAGATTTGCAGGTGTACAGTTGTGAACATGGTGGAGGTGCACTGTCTGCATGTACATGCATAGTGGACACATGGGCAGGGTGGCATGCTCTGTATTACGCAGTAACACTCCATAGTTTCTGTTGGTGGCCAGTATGCATTGTACTACACACATTTCGGAACCTGACTACACATGTGTGTATGACATGGTTTACACTGTGCTGTGGGTGATACTTTTACTATCTGTCAATGTTTTGCATTCTGGTAGTATACATGACTTCAATAGCCTGACCATAACCAATCGTTAGATGATGTCTTGACAACTGACACACGGATGTAGGACACACAGCAACATTTGGATCCTTCAGGTACTATACTATGCCAGTAAACAGTGATATTCACCTGCACCCATTACTGAGACCACTCCTGTTTGACATATGGCTCTCTTAGGTACAAGCAATCACAGTAGGGATATGTCTGTCCACATCTGGTAATGCATACTGTGACCTATACTGCATTCTCCAGGTGACACACACATCTTCCACAAGGGTATCTTGCAGACAGATACCTGTTGTCAAACCCATGCTGTAAAACTATAGGCCAAACTAAGCATAGTCCTCCACCTTTATGGAACATAGTATCCCCACAGTACCACATAGGTAGTAGCCACCAACATGATGAACAGGTACCGATGTGTACATGCAACCTAGTGTTACGTCATCTCTCCTTTGATAATCACATTTCCTAAGGCATTTTGAAATCCCTCGGTGGATCACATAAGCAATAAGTGGTCTGCATGCATATCCACAAAGATTGTTGTACACCTATCATGAATAGTGATCATTGACAGACTTTGCTGCATTTGAACAGGTCTGTCATATACCTCGGCCATAAACCCTCACTCACACAATCCAATAGGAGCCGTAATGAGTGTGTGTGACACGGATGACCTAGGCCAGGCATCACTGCTGTGGCTGGCCTTGTCACAAGTATACAGATGTGACCTAAGGTCTGGGAAGCAGCAGCACAGTTTGGCAAAGATGACAGCTGTGTTCTTGGATAAAGCAGGGTTCCCACACATGCAATAATTGAGGTAATATGTACGTATATGTTTTTGCCTCACAGCTACCTCACTTGTGCAATGCCTACTGATATGTCATACGGTAGTAAAAGCAAAACCCACAACACATTGACCAACAGTGTCACACACATAGAGCACACACACTCACCAAGTGCAGGATTCAAACCCCTACCTAACTACTTCATGATATTCGAGGAGTACGCATTAACACAATGCGCTATACACATTACTGGGATGTCTTTTTTCCACAGGTATATTCGTAGGATGGTGACATCATCAGACTTGAGAAAGATAAGTATACCACTTGTAAGGTGTACTACAACTCTACCAAAAGGTTGCTCCTCTCCAAGGTAACCACACACACACACTTGTTGAGTACAGGATTCAAACCCCTACCTGACTACATTATGATTGCAGGGTTATGCATTTACACAACGCGCTATGCACATTACTGTGAGTTCTTCTTTCCACAGATATATTTGTAGGATGGTGACATCATCAGACTATACAATGTGGGTTACATTAGGTGGGCTACATAGAAGGAATGTCTGAACACTTTGGCCATGTGACCATCACAGTGGAGTTTGCTAACTACCTGTGTCCCCAGGGCCATAATGACTTTCTCCGTACATACTGGATTACCACCTATGTGGTCATTTGTGTGCACATTGTTTTACCCACAGGGGATGACTATGCATCCATTGGCATTCAGCTTGAGAGCATTGTTTTGACACCAGGTATCAGTCTCTGTAAGACACTTCTGGAGGATGTCTGTGTCAGCCGTAGAGTCGATTATGGACCACAATTAGCAGTCATCTGCAAACCTGTTCAGCCATACAACTCCCATGCTTGCCTGTACCTCTGAGCAATATCTACTGAACAGGTGGGGTCCCAGGACCAACACCTGTGGGATGTCATTTGTGACTGGCTTAGAGTCGGACATAGCACCCACAACTCTGAATATGTGCGTTTGATCTGTGAGCCACTTGGCCACCCATCCTGTGACATAGCTGTTAATGTTCAAGCTGGTACACTTGTCCATGATGACAGAGTGGGGAATGGTGTAGAATGTCCTTAGTGAGGTCCAGGTGGGCTGTGTGGACTACTTTCACCTCCATCTATGTCCTTGGTAACTGTTTGACATAAGTCAACTAGGTGTAGGAGACAGGGTCTGCCTTTAACAAGGTGGAGATGTGTAGAGTCCAGTGTCTGGAGGTCTCCAATGTCTCTGTTTATGGGTTCCATAACAATTTGCTCAATAGCTTTGTAGACCAGGCTGAATAGACATATAGGGCAATGGTTTCCAGTTTCTGTTGTGGCACCCCCTTTGTGGAGCTGGATGACTGTTAGTGTATGCCATTCTTTGGGTACATAGCCTGTGGTACGCTTGAGTCTGGACAGTGGATGTAGGTCAGGGTGTAGTTCCTTTTGGGCCTAGTGTGGGACGCAGTCTGGGACACCATCCAGTCCCATTGATGCTGTGTTCTTAGCTTTGGAGAGGGCTGTCTTTACCTGCATTTCCATGATGTCTGGGGCTCAGCATCCTTCTGTGATGGACAAAGGGCCATTTGGGGGTGATGAGGGGGAGTTTACACTGAACTTGTACCCCTGGATGTGGGCAATGAAAGTTGGTTCAGTGTATTTCTTTCCTTTTTCAGTAGCTGACAGCATATTTGGAAGTTGACACCTACATGTCTGGTATAGCTACCAAAGGCTATGTGGTTCTTATTCTTACATTCCTTGGCTATTTGTCTTTAGAAACAGTCCTTGGATTATTTTATGAGCGATCATTGTTTCTTCCTAATAATGATCAGTGATGCCTTTCCTTTAGTGAAGTTGGCTGTATCATGTGTTCGTTTCCTGCTTCTGTTGTCTAGCTTATTTATGGGCAACAACCACCTGATTGTTGTCTTATTTTTGGAGGAGTGCATCTTGGATTTCTTTGTGTTGTCTTGTTCCATGCATCCCTGTAGATGCTCATAGGATGCACTTGTAAATGATTCTGCAGATTGTATACCATTATCCTATAGCAAGAGGTCTTTGGAACATTCCACTTTGGTCTTGGGAAGTGTGCAGTTTGCTTTGGAATATGTCTTCCCAGTGGTTTCATTGACTGGGTGGGGGGGGGGTGTGGATGTCCAGTGTGATTACTTTATGATCTGATATTACCAGCGAGGGGTTTATCTCTGTTGTGGAACACTGGTACCCCATGTTGGTGATGATCATGTCCAGTATGTTGTCACCTGTAGTGGGCATGGTGACCAGCTGTTCCAGGGTGTTAAGAGTTTTTAAACTCTAGGAAACATTGGGCAAAGGACGTTGTACACGAGTAATTCTCCTACTCAATGTTTGGGTAGTTGTAATCTCCTCATATAATGGTGTTTGACAGGACCCTTGTATTTTCCACTGTTTTCAGAAATACTGAGTGAGGTTCCTGAGACAAGATACGTGATCTGTAGCAGGCTACAATCTGATGAGCAGCTTTGCCCAATGTTAGTTGCACTTGCATGGTCTCCAAGGCCTCATGCAGTGCCACTAACCTGAAGGTGTGGGTATCCATAAGGTAAATGGGTACACCCCTTCCTTTTGTATTTCACTCGTGGTTTTGGGTCCGAAGGTCAGAGGGATTGTGAGTGTTTTACGTGGAGCATGTCCAACAGCTCTGTGTTTGACATAGCCTTGTATGTTAGGCAGTGAACACCTCTGAGTAGGCGATATGCAAGAGAGTACGAATGGAGCATTTTGAGATGGTCTGTGTATGGCATGTATTCCAGGCCGCTAATGCTCTTTGTGAGGTGTTGCTGCAGGCTTTCCGGTTGTTGTGGTTGTCTTGTGAGGTACATAGCAGAAGTGGCGTTGTACTCTATTATATCTAGTGAGTGATGTGTAGAAGGGAAAAATGTCCTCTTCTATTCTGCATGAGACACATTTTGTGATGAGGTGTACCACATAGGAGGGTTTCCTAACTACTGTGGGAATGTGGTTATCACAGTTGTGTCCACTGTCCACCTGTGACCCAAGGTCTCCTGTCACACTTTCAGTATGAAATATGCTACCACCTATGTTGTAGTTCTTGGCTACAGAGTTTTTAACAAAGGGGATGACAATGCACATTTTGGCATTGAGCTAGAGCCCATGGCTTTGACAACAGCCATCTGTCTCAGTAAGGCCCTTTTGTAGGATGTCCACATCTTTAGTGTTTACAATTATGGCTCCTAGTTTGCAGTCCTCTGGAAACTTCAGTTGCCACAGACCTTCCATGTTAAATTTTACTTCAGGGAAGTAGATGCTACACAGCCTGGGATGTTATCTGGTCCCATGGCTGCTGTGATACTGGCTTTGGAGAGTGTTTTTTACCTGTGCAGCCGTGATGACAGCAACTTTGCAGTCTTCCATTATAGAGATGTGCTTTTTCATGGGTGAGGGGGGTAAAGTTAACACTGATCCTATCTGCCAGGATGTTTGCAATATCAGTTGGGTCTGTATATTTAGTGTCATTGAGCTGTAACTCAGAACAGATCTGAGTGTAGCCATGACATGGACCTGTCTGTTGGGCAGAAATCTCCTGAGTTGACAGTATGCAACAGAATACAGATTGGGTTACATTCAGTCTTGTTGCATGGCGCAACTATGTGAGGCCAGTAATCCTTTTGTTAAGGTACTTCAGTGGTCTTTCTGGATGCTGAACATGCCTAGTCAGATTCATCGCAAGTGTGTTGTGGTACTCTCTGATGGGTCTGATGACCGCTGAGTAGGGGCAACCTCCTTTGACCTACATGCACAGAACTTGGCAGTTTGTGTGAACAAATGGCATGATTTTCTGACCACTTTGTGAATGTGTTTCTGGAAGTAGAGATGACTATCCACATTTGTCCATAGATCTCTTATTATCACATCCGTATTTAGTCTAAGTGTGTGAGCATGTCCAGTATGAACTTTCAGTATGTTGCTGCCTGACATTTGCTTTGTTTCTTTAAGTGTGTGAGCATGCCCAGTATGACCTTTCAGTGTGATGCTGAATGAAATCCACTACATTTGTTGGAGTGTGTGAGCACACCCAGTACAGGCATTTATACTATATGTGTATGGCAAATCAAGTTGTATTTTTACAGCAGGGCTCACCTTTGTGTCATAGATCAGCAGTGATCATGCTGTGCCTGCAGGGCTTCCATGAGACACTTTGCATAGACTTATCAACATTTCTACATACAGAAGGGACAGCTATTCTTTGTACATTTCTACCAGGGGGCACACCTGATTGTTACTGTGGGTGTACATAGGATGACGGTTTCACCTGACACTTATACACATTTGCTATGCCTGCACTGCTATGTACGCTACACCATTTTAGTCTGTATTGTTGCCTATCTTACTGGCTTGAGGCATACTACTGTGCTACAAATCCTAGTGTCCAATGTCACGTAAATTAGATTGCGACTTCATAGCCTACACAACCCACATCACACCACCTGGCCTGATGTTCTCTGTCTGCATAGGCCTGTGGGGGAGGTTACCCATATGCCTCTTTAGGGGCATGATACAGCATTTATTTGTGTTTGCATTAGTGTACAATTGTCTTGCTGTGTCAGTGCCACTGAAATGCTATCATGGCTTAGTGGTTCAGTACTGTGACTATAGTGCACAGTATCCTAGGTTCGAGCCCTGTCACTGCTTTTTATTTTCATGCTGGGCAAACCAGACTGCTTTTTATTTTCATGCTGGGCAGACCAGACTGCTTAAGGAACAGTAAAGAAAATATGAGCATGTTTACCTGACTTTGCTCAACTTTGCACGACTTTGCCCAACCTTGCCCAACATTGCTCAAAGTTGCCCAACATTGCGCTAGTTAACAGGGGCAATTTTGTTTACATGTACTGAATATTGGTAATTGCTGCTTAGCACTGCTTTATATTGCTTAAAACATGGCAATCATGCCTCAGGTGGTGCTGCAGGGGTGCGTATGTCGGATGCACATACTACACTCCCTATACATGTTTGGAAACAGGTAGTGTCAAGTTAGGCATCCCTTTTATTTTGTGTGTGAGTCAGAGAGAGTTATAATTTCCAGGGTTCCTACTGAGACAGTGTATGTGCTATGCGTTGCCTCTTTGCCAGGACTAAGGCATACTGGGCATGGCTCCTTCTGCCTACTAGGGCAGGCTCAGGTTGTTGATCCTCTGAGTCATGCTGTGCCTGTGCAGGCCTTGGCAATGGTGGGAGGCTGTGTGGCCCTGCCCCATGCTATTCCTGCTGCAGCTGTTTTCGCAGGATCATATTGTGTAGCATGGCATATACCATGACAATTTGGGTACATGTAGTTGGTGAGTATTGCAAGGCTCCACCAGATGTGTCCAGGCACCGGAACTGTGACTTCAGCATCCCAAACACATGCTTGATTACATTTCGTGTTTGTGCGTGTGCCTCATTATGGAGTTCTTGTTCAGGTGTGTGTGCATTTTTGATGGGTGTCATCAGCCATGGCTCCAGTGGGTATCCAGCATCCCCCACTAGGTGACCGTCAGGGATGCCCCCATTATCAAATGTCTGGTACAGCTGCATCAGATGCCAGATATGGGAATCATGGTAGCTTCCAGGGCAGCCAGCACACACATTCAGTATTATGCCCTGGGCATCCCACACAACCTGACAGTTGATGGAGTGGAAGCCCTTGCGGTTGATGTAAGCCCTACCCCGCTCACCGGCTGGTGTTTTGATGTGTATGTGCGTGCAGTCAATTGCACCCACTACCTCGGGATATTCCACTATTTGCTGGAAGAGGCGCATATTGCTGGCCAATATCTCATGGGAATTGGGGAAATATACATGATCACAAACATGTGCTGACATGGCATTTAGGAACTGGTGAAGTACCCTGGATGCTGATGCCTGTGAAATCCCCATCATATCACCAGTTGGTCTCTGGAAGGTACCTGTTGCTAGTATTCGTAGGCCAACACATACCTTGGTTTCCACTGGGATGGGTTCCCCTTTATTGGTTCTGTGTGTGAGGCGTGGCCTGCACAGCTCAACAATTCGCTGCAGGAGGTCTCTGTCCACTCTATAGTGCTCCACTATCTCCAGCTCATGTAACCCCTGGTAGGTTTCCCTGGGTCTGTACACTCTTCCCCATCTCCTCACTGTGGGTTGCTCAGCAGCATTTGCAGTGGCACCACCCTCAGCATCTTGCACATGTTGCCTTATACTAGCAATGGCAGCCCCTAATATTGTTTTGTCTGAGTTAAGCTTTTTAAGTTTTCACTTCTCTTTGTAGACTGCAGTGTTGCAGTGTTTCTGAGAAAAACATGGGGGAATGTTGTTTGCAGAGTTTTAAGTGCTGGGCTGGGCTAGAGTACTGCCTTTGTAATTGGATGCTTCTGATTGATTTCACCTGGCAGGTCTGCTAGTTCTCCTTGCTTAACTTCCTACTGCTTCTTTTCCTTCCTTTTCCCTTTCTGTTTCCACAGGGGGCAGTAACGCGCAAATACGCGCACACGCGTGCACACAGCCTTACACAGGCTTACACGGCCTTACACAGGCTTAGGTGGGTGTACATGCACGCACACAGGCTTAGACAGCCTTACACAGGCTTGCACGGGCACACACATGCGCACATAGGCTTAGACGGGTTTACAGGCGCGTACATGCGCACACACAGTGTAAGCATCTTTGCAAGAAACTTTAGTGATAGCCACGGCATACACCTTCAGTTTCTGGGTTTCAGTTCAGACAACTGTAGACACGCCTCTTCCATTCCTGAGTAACTCACAGCAAACACATGCCACTCTGCTCCAATAAGCTTACAGCCTTTGTAACATACCCCCCCCCATGATGTCACCTATCTTCTACTCTGTTACTCCCCTAATCCTACTCTTGCACTCTAGGGACATGGTTCACATGGCAGGGAAAATTGGGATTCACTATCTGTATACTCATTTACATAGGATTGCCTACTAATGCTTGGTTACATCTCTCAGACTGAGCTTTCCCCCTTAGCAACCTCTACTCAGTATCCATGTTGTCTTCAGCCTGCCATTCACCTGCATGGCAGATGAATATATTTGATAAAATGCCTATTTTTAGGCTTTTTTTTCTGGTTTTTAGAGTGCCGCACATTTGCGTGGTGCTGCGCTACACTTAAACATCAAAGATTGGGGGAAAAATGTTTTTTATTATTTTACAACACATAATAATGCCAGTGGCCTTATATTTGGCCATTGGCATGCTTCCTCAACTGGATGCATCCTTTATTTGGAGCTGTCATAGCTCCGTTTTGCTATTTGCAGAACGGTACTCAGTTACCAACAGAGTACATTTCTGCAAATAACACTACTCTTACTAGGACAGGTTAGTGTTTCCTGGATTGCAAATTTACCTTATTTGCATAGCTTTCAGCAGCAGATGAGGTAATTTGCATATCCTAACACTGTCCGTGCAAGAGTCGTTTTAAGAGTTGTCATGCACGCCCCTGCCGGCTGTTCCTGGATCGCTCGGCAGACATGTTGGCTGTCTGGAGTCTTACTCTACTCTTAGACTCCGTGCAAGACTTTGTGAATCTGGCCCATAGTGTTAAAATTTAAAATATATACACTTTCTTCATACATTAATTTCCATTTATACAAAGCATCTGAACAAAGCCTACCAGTATTTTTTCTAAAACTGTAGCCCTTAAATCACATGGATTTGGATTATGACACTCTAACAAATGTTTTACCACTGGACTTTCAACCTTTTTATTCTTAATATTCCTAACATGCTCTTGCAGTCTGCATTTAATTTCCTTTTTGTTTCCCCAATATATACCAGACTGCATGAGCAGTGAAGAGCATAAATTACACCCTCAGTTTCACAATTAAATACTTCAGATGGATAAAATGCATTACCATTAATAAAAGTAAATGATCTAACAATATAAGTGCATACATTGCAATGACCACAAGGATAAGTTCCCACAGATACCTTCATATCTGTAATAGAATTTAAGACACGCAGTACAAAATGATTATGAACCAGAATGTCCCTTAGGTTTCTATCTCTCTTATATTATATACCCAGTGATGAACATAAGATGTTACCTATGTCATCAAATTTAAATAAATATTGCCAATATTATTTAACCAGATCTGCAAATATGGAACTAAATGTTCCATATGTAGAAACAAAATATATTTTATATTTATTGTCATTATTTCTCCTCCTTTCATTATGCATTTGATAATTAAAAATATTTTTGGTCTGATAAGAGTATCATCCATGCCTTCAGTAATTTTAGCTCATTATATAGTAAGTGTGTATAAGGAGCAGATTACACAAATATATTTTAAGATCTACTTTTTCTAGGAGAACTAATTTTGGAGTCAAATATGTTTGTCTGGGAGAGATGGAAAAAAGAATTAAGTCACCTATTTGATAATGTGGAGATAGTAGAAATCTCCAGTATTAGTCACAGGTTTACCAACTTAAAGGCTGCATAAATGGAAATGCCCCCAGAGGGCATTCCTAACACTGATTAAGCTAAACTACTTATCTCCCATGGCATCCACTGATTGCTCATGGTGACTGGCAGTGTAGAACCCAAGTAGCATATTCTTTAGATGTGCCCATGGCTATGTTCCATTTTCAATCTGCTTGTCAATCTATGTCAGGAAACAAACTTGTTTCCCCATTTCCATCTACAGACACAGACACTGAAGCAGAAGGGATTATGTTTTTGTTGACCACTGTTACATCTGCTATAATCTATGACAAGATGGTGAAGCACAAAAGAGGAAACTATTTTAGCTATAATTGTTGAGACGCAGTAAAAAAATTGTATAGCCAATAACTTAGCTTAGCTGTCAAAAGGGGCAGATACAGTCAAGTGATAATTGATTGGGGATTTTATCTTAATATTAGGGACTCCTACATGTTCCATTTTAGAGCTGAATGTTTAGGATGGGCTTTTTCCATATTTAAATGCATTTATTTTATTGATTGATTGCTTTTGTTTACTGGGTAATTCCAACTTAGCTCAAGACCCATTTTTAGAGGAGGTCGGGAAAAAAGCTCCAATACAATACAATACAATTGAATATTGACAATGACATCTGACATAGATACTTTATACTTAACCATGGGAAGTGGCAGTTTAATACAGTATATACTTAAACATGGAGCACAAGAAATCAGTAGTGGAATTATAAACAAACAGGCATAGTCTTACAATGGCATTTGCTTGTTACATTATTGAGAGAGTATTCAAACATACTGTAGGTAGTAATTTTGTACAGTCACTATTTGATTTAAACTAGATAAGGAATTTGGCAAGGAGAGCAGTTATACATTGCTTGTACCATATTCTTGAACAGCTAAGCTTTAAACATGATAGACAGTTAACATAGCGTTGCACTGTCCCTGAGTATGCAGAACATTTCTGATTGCTCCTCTTATTTTTGTTCTGTTACTCATAAAATGAGTGATTTTCTGGTATAAGACTGATGATTACTGCCAGTACTTTCATGCATTAGAGCTTCATACTCATTGCACTTACAAAGGCTGATGCAAAACCTGTTGTTCTACTACTCAAAGTGAATCAGGGCAATATTTAAAAATGGTTTGGTTTTGGGCCTTGGTCCACCTATTGATTTTAGCTTTTCCCCTATTCTTAAGGGGACAAATTGAGAACTTCATAGTGCTGTTTATAGTCTGGGTAGAAAAATGAGAAATAACATTAATAATTATTAAATGTGATTCATCTCAGTTATACTTTGTTTTTGCTTATGCTTCTTTTCTGCTGTCTAAAATGTTAGCCTTATTTATTACTGTATAATTTAATATGCAAAGTCTCTGATTAATGATAATTAGATACTACATTTATGGGAAGCAACAGAAGCATACTGTTTCATATATATATATATATATATATATATATATATATATATATATATATATATATATATATATATGTGTATATATATATATATATATATATATATATATATATCTATATCTATCTATCTATATATATATATATATATATATATGTCTATATATATATATATATATATATATATATATATTTATATATGAAGTTTGGAACAGACGAATTTGGCACGGGACTGCCTTAGTGTGGGTGGGGGAAGAGCCGGGATGTAGGGAGATAGGTAATTTTAAGTTTTGTGTGGGTAGGGAGTGGCTAGGAAAGGGTTAATTAAATTGGGAGCTGAGGGAGGAAATGAGATAAGGCTAAGGGGTGGGTCTTAGGGGTTTTGAAGGGGGAAATTAGTGTGAGTAAGAACATTTTGATGTGGTCATGTTGTTGCACCAGGATCACGTCCAGACAACCTTTGTGTAAGGTAGGCCTTGGGTGGTTTACATAGGCAGGAAAGTAAGAATTTAGGTTCATAGGTTTATACTAGGCTATCTGCCCGAGGGCATTTACAAGCCTAGCCCATCGTTTTGTGGCTTACGCCACCCCTTTAGTATGGGGAACTATACCCATTATTTTGCTGTGCCTCTGTCGAGCAGTGACACTGAGGTAATCCCTGGGGTATATCTGCGATCTCCCATCCATTGGTCAAGATTTCTCTTGAACAAGGCCAGCGAGGTGCTCTGCCTCACATGTACCGGGATTTTGTTCCACAGCATAGGGAGTCTTTGGGTAATGAATCTATCCCTCCAGCACGTCCTATTAATAGCCGTGTCGAGGTTTAAGTCTCCCGCCCTTGTGGCTCTGATGGATCTAGATTTTTGAGGTGAAGCATATTCATCAAATCTGGGTTTGACATGGCCTTGTATGTTAGGCAAAGGTCACCTCTGAGCAGCGTGCGACTGAATAGAGCTGGAGTTCTTTCAGTCGGGCAGCATAGGACAGATTTTGAGACCCTTTATCCTTTTGGTGAGGAACTTTGTGGCCTCTCCAGCTGCTGCAGGTGTCGGGTCAGATACATCCCAAATGGGGCATTGTACTCAATCATTGGTCTGATGAGTGATGAGTAAAGGGAGACTATGACCTCCCTTGATCTAGATGAGAATCCCTTCATGATAAGGTGGGCAATGTAGAAAGTCTTCCTAACTACTTTAGCTACATGGGTGTCGAATGACAGACTACTATCAACCTGGGTCCCCAGGTCCCTGATAACTTCTTCTGTGCTCAGTGGATTGCCACCTATTTGGTAGCTAGGGTAACCTTGTTTTTCCCAAAGGGTATGACTATGCATTTTTGGCATTTAACTTCAGGCCGTGGCTCTGGCACCAGTTATCCGCTTCTGTGAGACCCTTCTGAAGGATATCTGTGTCAGATGTGTTTTCTACTATGGCCAGTTTGCAGTCATCTGCAAACTTTGTCAGCCATAACCCTCCTGTGTTTGCTTGTACTTGGAAAAGTAGATGCCAAACAAGAGTGGGCCCAGGACTGAGCCCTGTGGGACACCACTTGTGACAGGTTTTGAGTCTGACATGGCGCCAGCAACTCTGACCCTGTGGGTTCTGTCACTCAGCCAGTTTGCAACCCATCTTGTGATGTATGGGTTAACATTTAAGCTGATGAGTTTTTCAATGATACCCGAGTGGGGTATTGTATCAAGGCCTTAGCCAGATCGAGGTAGGCTGTATGGACTGCCTTTCCTCGTCAATGGCTTTGGTGACTGTTTCAAGAAGTCAACCAAGTTTAAAAGGCATGATCTGCCTTTAACAAAGCCAAACTGTTGGATCCAAAGTCTGCAAATTCCTATGTCTTTATTTATGAGATCCATTATGATCCTCTCCATGGCTTTGCAGATAAGGCTCGCCAGGCTAATGGGCCGGTAATTTCCAGGGTCGGTGGAGGCACCGCCTTTGTGAAGTGGGACCACAGTTGCAGTGCGCCACTCCTGGGCACGTATCCAGAGGTAAGACTTTGATTAAACAGCTGTCCTAGCTGTGGGTTTAATTCCTCATTGAGTTCGTGGAGCACACAGCCGGGACACCATCAGGTCCCATGGATGCTGTGTTTTTGCTTTGGAGAGAGCAGTTCTCACTTGGGCTGGAGATGTTTGGGGGCTGCAATCGTTTGGTATAGATATCTCTCCTTTGGGGAGGGGAGAAGTTTGCACTGAACCTGTCAGCCAGTATGTTGGCAATGTCTGTAGGATCAGTAATCTTCACATCATTTTGAACTAGTTCTGAGCATATCTGGGAGTTTCCTCCTAGGTGTCTAACATAGCTAAAGAAGGCCTTATGATTGTCTTTTGAGTCTTTAGCTATTTTTCTCTCGAAATTTGCTTTGGATGATTTTATGAGAGCTCTTAGTTTTTACTTATAGTGATCAAGGGTGTCTTACCTTTTAAGGATTTTGCTGTATCTTGTAGTAGCTTCCTCCTTTTATTGTAGAGTTTGTTTATGGCTGGGGTCCACCAGACTGGACGCTTGCCTTTGGTACTAAGAGTCTTTGTTTTGTTTGGGATTGCCTTATCCATGCAGTCCTGCAGGTGCTGGTAGAAGGCGTCTGTAAGTGATTCAGCGGCTTGAGTACTGTTTTCCACCAGCTCGGGGCCTTAAAGGAGACCACACTAGTCTTTAGAAGTGTGAAGTCGGCTTTTGAGAAGTTCTTTACTGTGGTCTTTTTATTTCAGGTGGGGGTGGGATGAGGACCTCCAGCGAGATTAGTTTGTGATCTGATCTCACCAGTGAGGGTATACTTCGGTGTTGAACATTGTGCTCCCATGTTCGTGATGATGAGATCAAGTATGTTATCTCCTCTTGTGGGATGGTGACTAGTTGTTCCATGGCATTTGAGTTTATGAATTCCAGGAACTTTTGGGCTAGGGTGTTTGGGCTTGAGTAGTGTTCCCAGTCTATATTAGGGTAATTGAAGTCACCTAGTATGATGGTGTTTGGTGATACATTTATCCCTCTAGTGTTTTCAGGAAGGCCATGTGAGGTTCCTGAGTTTGTGAGGGTGGCCTGTAACATGCTACAATTTGCAGAGCAGTCTTGCCTATGGTTAATTGCACCTGGATGGTCTCCGATGCATCGTATGCCACCAGTCTTGAGGTGTGGGTGTCCTTAATGAATATGGATACCCCCTCCTTTCTTGGTATTGTCCGGATTTTGGGGCCGGAACGCATGATATGAGGTAAAACCTGATAGCGCTGGGGTGCTCTCAGGAGCCTTGAACCAGGTTTCTGTCACAGCACAGACATCGATGTTCTCCATACTGAGAAGGGCCTCGAGTGCGTGCATTTTGAGATTGAGACTTCTGGCATTGAGCAGCATTACCCTTAGTTTTTTCCTTTTTGTGTTCTAGGGTGGTAGGTTTAGAATTTGAGCCTTGCCTAAAAGGCACTATGGGGGTGGCAAGAGCCTTTGCCAATATCCGAATCCCAGGGTGACAGGTGCAAGCCGTCCCTTGCGAAGCAGCGTGGCTTGTCCAGCATGTCATCCCAGGCAGACAGATACTGGATCCCCTTTGAATGACACCAGTGTTTAAGCCAATTGTTAAAGCTGATCATCTTATCTCTGTATTGTGGCATCACTCTTGGTGAAGGTAGGATACTGCTCAAGGTCAGGGTCATACCTGCCTGGGCTACATAGTCAGAGAGCTCCTCAATGTCTCTTTCATGTAGTCCAAGGAGGTGCCTCAGGTCGCTTACACCAGCGTGGACAATGACTGAGTCATATTTGTACTTGCTGTTGAGAGACCTGAGTGCTTGCGTTATGTGGCGGATTCTAGCGCCCGACAGGCAGCTTACTGTGACCTTCTCCTTACTCAGTCTGGTGAGCGGGACATCAGTGTGTCTGACTATGGAGTCACCAATGACTAGTGTGTCTGGCATTGTGTTTGGCCTTAAGGGCTGTGACTGTTTGACACTCTGACTGTGAGGTCTATGTGTTGCAGGTGTTGTGTTCTGAGGTGGTGGTTGTTTGGGTGTCTGCTTTGGTGGCCTCTGCTGTTTTGGTAGATTTGTTATTTGGGTACATATGGGGTGGTTATATATATTTACAAATAATATTTTTTTTGTCTAATTTGGAAGAATGAGAGTCCTAAGTCCGGTTTCTCAGTAGTGTAGGGTAGGTAGAGGTGTTTGACTTGAGTGGTTAACTCTGCAGTTCAGTCAGTTTTCATGGTTGTGAGTTGGCAACATATGTTTTCACTTTTATTTATTTCATGGGAATGCATGTGCAGTTTGCTTTTTACTTTGCTGTATCTACAGGTATATTTCTTTTGGTAGGGTGGTGATTTAAACGTGATTTTGCGTTTATGGCAGCATTTTTCACTGGTTTGTTGTGGGCCGTTAATGGCTACCTGCACATGCGTTCACTGTTGGCCTGTTACTGAGGAGAGAAATCCTGATAGAGACTTGCTTCTGGTAGGCAGTGTTGCTGCAGCCACTTCACGTTGTTAGGGTATAGTTAATATGGGGAGAGGGTTGCTTTTGATGCTTTCCTTTTGGTTGTTTTCTTTTCCGTGTATAGGGCTGCTCTCTTTGATTAACGGTATGGTTTCTGACTTTCTGTGGGATTTCGGGGGCCGGTTACTGGCTTAGTCACGTAAAAAAAAAAAAAAAAAATCTAATTGCATTAAATAACACCTAGAGATAGGCAGATGTTGTTACAATGAATCAGCAGCTTCTGCTGCTTCGATTGGTTTCCTATGGCTCTGCGGTTTGGTAGGTGAAGGCAACGGTTTTATTCAGGGATATGTTCCTGGTGGTATCGTGGTGCGGTGTCTGGCATTAGACTCTCGGTTGGCCCTGCTGGATGGCACATGTGCGCGGTGTGTCATTTTTGCCAATAAGGCATATATATATATATAAAAAAAGAAAATATAAAAAATAATAATGTTTAAGTGGATTTGGGGTCAGGTTGTGAGTGGCGATCGTTAGGTATGTGGGGTATATTCATTCAATTTTGTTGTCATTGCTCCACTTTGAATGTGTGCTGTATTCATTTTCTTCACATGAAACCACTTAATACGTGGTCTCCTACTGTATTAAAGTTGAAAGGTTTACTGAAGTGCAGAGCATAGCCACTGAGTGGCATGCTCTCTTATTTTAGCAACACAGTTCTAAAACTAAATCAGATTAATATGTTATTGAAGTACTTAAGGATGTTCACTATGCTACGTTTCTGAATTACAGTCCACACCTTGCTACAATCTAGGAGGATAGTAAGGTGTTTTTTTTTTTTGAGTTGCACTGGGATTAAAATCCCAGATGGCTAGCGGTATGGTTTCTGGCTATAGTGTAAAGGGTCCTGGGTTCAAGCCCTGCCAGGGCCACTTATTTGTTAGGGAGCGGAGTAGTCACTAGGGGATGGGCAGATAGGAGATGGGTACAACTGTGGGTGTTGGTTAGCTGTGATGAGCATTTATTTATCTGAGTTTGGGTCATGGCCAGGGGATTGGTTGGTGACAGAGGCAGTACGGCAGGAGGGGGCACCAGTTGTATTGACCCTTCACATATCTTTGGTAGTGAAGGAGATGATTTGGAAAAGGGAATCCATAGATAATTTTCATTGATGCTGATGGGGTTCAGTATTTGATGGAAGCAGATTCGGCTAATGGGAAGGACCTTTTGGTGGCACTGGCCGCCATAGGTCGCAAAAGAGTAGGTAGGTTCCAGCCTAGGTCACGGGATAATTGGATCCTAGGTTTTATATATTACATGGCTATGTGTTTGGAGATGGACATTCCGTTTGACCTTCCTCTCTTGGCCTATTTCTTGACTATGAGGGAAGCACAGAGGGTGAGGCCAGGCAGTGCATGGTTATGGTATGATCAGAAGTTTCATAAGAGAAAGGCAGTGGACAAATCCATGCATTGGGAAGTCAGACACCCAGATATTTGGCTTTCTACTATGATGGATGTTGTTTGATTGGGTAGTAGGGTGGTTAAGCCATCTAAAGGGGGTGCTGGGGTATATTGGGCTTTTAACGCTGGGAGGTGTTCATGGGTAGGCTGTAGATTTTCCTATGTTTGCTCTAAGTGTATGGGGCACATGTTACACAATGTGGGGGGGGGGACTGTTTGGTGACCAGGCATCTTACTTTACGGGCCCAAGAGGTTGGTTTGGTTCTCAATTGGCATCGCAAGGGGGATGTGACCAGGGTAATTTTCTGGGCCAAATGAGGGGTCCTTTTGTGGAGGTAGGGAGTGAACAGGGGACCCATTCACCTATTAAGGTTCAGGCTTTGAAGAAGTTACTGACACACTGTCTGTTACCAATTGTAATGGGGAAATTAATTGAGGGTTTCTTTAGGGGGTTTTCAATTAAGTCTACTTTGGTGGATGATGATACGGTGGGAAGAAATTTGAAGTCTGTGTCAGGGAGGTTGGAGGTTTTACACACTTTGATTAAGAAGGAGTGTCAGGCAGGGAGATTGTTGGGCCCATTTCATTTTCCTCCTTTCCCTGAATTTAAAGTGTCATCGTTATGCTTGGTTCCTAAGAAAAAGCAGGGTGAATTTCATTTAATTCATCATTTGTCATACCCTGTTGGCAAGTCTGTTAAGACTTCATTCTCAGTGAAAAGGTTAAAGTAACATATTCATCCTTGGATGATGCAGTCCGAATTATAAGGAGCTTTGAGGATCCCTCATTAGTTAAGATAGATATTGAGTCGGCTTTCCACTTACTACCAGTACGAGAGGAGGACTGGCAATTATTGGGCATGGCGTTGGATGATAACTTTTATTTTGACACTGCCATGCCTATGGGATGTGCAGTGGCTTGCTCTACGTTCAAGTAGTTTAGCTCAGCACTGCACTGGATATGGCAGCAGAAAGTAGATGACCAGCAAGCAGTTCACTATTTAGATGACTTTTTGTTGGTGGGTGAAGGTAGAGATGGGGCACAGGTGGCTATGCAGGAGTTTGTGGGGATGTGTGAGGCCTTTGGAGTACCACTGGCTAAGCATAAGTTGGAAGGCCTGGCAAAGGTGTTGGATTTTTTGGGTTTGACAGAGGATGCAGGACAGGGTTGGTTTTGTTTACCACAGGACAAGGTGGTTTGGCTGCAGGAGAAAATCTCCTGGGTGAATTCCAAGGTTAAGGTTCGGGTCTGGGATGTTATGGAGTTGTCGGGCTTCATGAATTTTGCTTGCAGGGTGGTGCATCCAGGGCAGACATTTTGCCTGATCTGTGACTTTTCTTTTGAAAGGAAAGAAGATTAAGCACCACAGAGTAAAGGTCAGTAAGTTAATGCGGGCTGATTCAGAGTTGTGGTCAGAATTTTTACAACAGTTTAATGGGATCTCATGTTGGCAGTTGGATTGGGTAGAACAAGGGGACCTGCAGTTGTTTACAGAGGCAGCTGGTGGTCTGGGCATGGGAGCTTATTTTGCAGGCCAATGATTTTCTGTGCCATGGTCTGAGCTTTGGTAATAGGAGTGGAAACTGGATGTTGCCTTTTTGGAGTTTATGCCAATTTGGGTGGCTTCTGTAGTATGGCAGGATTGTCTGAAAGGAAGGAGGGTGGTATTCCATTCAGATAATATTGTGGTGGTGAGAGTGTTACAGGTTAAGACAGCTAAATTCCCTCATTTCTTACTTGTTCTTAGGAAACTTGTGTTGCAAACTTTGCTGATTAACTTTTCATTTACAGGGTTGCATGTGCCTGGGGATAAGAATGAGATAGCTGATAGTTTGTCTCATTTTCAGTTTTTCAGGTTTCAGCAGGTGGCCCCAGCAGTGGCATTGCATCTATCAGTCATTCCAGAGGACATTTGGCAGATTGGTCAATAGTGATTGGCAGGTTGGTGCAACAGTCATGGGTGGTGTCTATGAGAAGAGCCTACAGTAGGGCATTGTTTGATTTTGACAAGTTTTTGACGCAGTTACCAGATGAAGAGTGTGAGTGGTTAGAGGTTTTGTTGTTGCATTACTTAGCCATGTTGAGGGAGTAGGGTAAGACAGTTCAAACGGTGAGGGTGGTGTTGGCAACTATTAATGCTTTCACTCAATTGGCCAGATTATAGGAGTGGACTAGGTCATGGGTGGTGAGTCGAGTATTAAAAGGTTGGGGCAGAGTTAAAAGTGGGGTTATAGATAAGTGATAGCCGGTGATGAAGAGGATTTTAAGATTGTTGCTAAGGGGTTTAGGTAAAGTGTGTGGATCTCTGGAGGAGTATGTGGTGTGATGTACGGTTAGTGTGTGGATGTATGCGGGGCATTTCGTGTGTCTGAGTTATTGAGTTTGTTGGTATGGGAGGATGTTCTAATATTGCCTAGGGTGGTGCATATTAGGCTGCGGTCTTCTGAGACGGATCAGGAAGGGCTTGGGTCCCTGACGGTTTTGGAGGAGGTTGAGGCGAGTTGGAGATGTTCGGTGGTGTGGGGAAAGAGATTGTGGGTGGTTCAAAGGAGTAGAGTTCAAAAGTTAGTTTTTACACCAGTAGATGATAAAGGCTTGGCGTGCAAGCAATTGAACTTGATTATGAAAAGGGCTCTTTGTAGTGTTGGTTTAGAAGGGGATATGTTTTCTTCTCATTCTTTCAGGATGGTCAGGGCATCAGATTTAGCGAAGGAAAGAAGTTCAATAGAAGTAATCACGAGGGTGGAAAGGTGGTCTTCCAATGCCTTTTTGACATATTAATAAGCTTTGTGACAGGCTTTGTTTAAAGTTTTTTTTTTTTTTTTTGTAAGGTAGCAGAAGGATCATCATCTTGAGTCATTCTTTCGTGTACTAGGCAGCTAGGCATGCGACAGATAGATGCAATGGAATTAATTTGGGTCTGGACTGTTTTGGACTGAATGTCATCTGGCATGGTGTGAGGGTTAATGTGGAGCAGTATATTGCAGGTATTTACTGGGTTACAGAGTCAGTGGGGGTTGCCGCAGATTTTGTTCATCCATTAGGGGAGAATGATTTGGGTAGAATTCTGAAAAGGCAGTTGGTTTATCACATTTGTGAGGATGTGTAAGCATTGAGAAGGATGTATCCATCAGTGGTTTTGATTTGGTCTGAGATTATTCCCCGGTTAGTGTGGAGGGAGGGAAGGAATTTTGCAGCAGTGGAGAGCTCTCGTAAGTATGACAATTTTACATTGGTGAAATATTTGAAAGAAATTGGGGTGCTTACTATACAGCATGTGTAGTTTGAGAGCAGGGATCCTGTATGGTATAGGTCAGATGGAGTTCATCTCAATGAATTTGGGCCTAATTTATTTAACCTTAACTTGGGTTTGATGGTGAAGGATTTACTGAAATGGGAGTTTGTCTCAGGGGGAACAGCCCTTTCGGGCTGGTGGGCAGAGAAGAGGGTCAGGCCTGACCCTCTTCTGTTCCCCATCAGCAGGATAATTGGAATTTGAAGTGGTGATATTTGATGGTGGATGACTTGGAATGGAAGGATGGAATTGCTGATATTAAGGTGAGAGGGGACGCTGCCTTTATGATTACAGTGATAAGTGAGCAAGTGGGGGACGTTGCTTATCCAAGGGTGAGCGGGTACGCTGCCCTTATGTTTAGTTATTTTATTTGTTGCAATGAGTTGATTTCATGTGTATCAATAAAGTTTTATGTTTATTATTCCATTTTATTACAATAAAGGTCATCAAAAGTCTGCAGGTGTCCATGTAGTTTTTATTAGGACAGTGACAAATATACATATATATATATATATATATATATATATATATATATATATATATATATATATATATATAATTTCTGCTTAATCACTATTTCTAGGCACTTTTCCAGGTGGATTTAAATGTATTCTTTCACACCTATTAAAACAACAAACTGTATAAACAAACTGATGTAACTTATTAGTCTGTACATTCCAAAGCATGTACATTATCTTATGCCTTCCTGCATTAGGCAGTGTACAGAACCCAAAGTAAACCAAAAGATACGCTGCTTGACCCATGCAGATATATAAAATTATAATGCCATCAGCACCGAATAAAGAAGAAAGAAAGAAAATATCTCTTCAGTACTTTGGTTACTTTTTCTTTTTGTACTTTATGCTTAGGCAATAATCTAGAATTTATGTTAAAAGTTAAGCATTGAAATGCTAAAGACCACTGAAGCTAATCACAGGAAGTATTTCAGCATTCAGAGATAGGCCGGAATGATGTTATGTGTGGTAATAACTTTATATATGCTATTTAAAGTGGAAAATGCTACTTTATTTCTGAATTCAAAAAGCAAAAATCTTTCTATTAGTTCATAAAATACGATGAATTATTTATCAGAATACAACAGGATTCTGTGAAATGCAATAAGAATTGTCTCTTTGAAGTTTGACATTGTCAGAAAATAAATAGTTCTATTTTCTAGCAATTTTCCCGTAGAGAATGCATAAAATGTAATCGTTAATTTTTGGGATATTAAACAGTAAGTATTATCTAGATACTAATGTTACAGTAAAGAGCCTTTGTTAACAGTTGCTATGAAAGAAAAAAAGTTTCTACTTTTTGTTTAATAATTTAACACTTTCTGCACAAGAAGACATAATTATTTGAACAGTTACATAATTGTGACTAACACTCAAAAAGAGATAGACCTACCTCAAAGAGTAGGGAATACATTTGTGCAGATTATTCTTAATTAGTATAACATAAAATAAATTATCTTAAGTATCTCATGTTGCAGCAGTATACAGATAAATATGTAGCATCTATGCATTCTGAATGAATGCCTAAAAAGAAACACAGCCACACAGTGGCCCAGATTCCAAAAGAGTTGCTTTCACTGTAATTCTGCAGTGATTTAGAAAGACATGTTTTCAGTGTAAGTGCTTTACGTCTGTGTAAAGGGCATCTATAAACAGGCTTACACCAGAGGCGTGACTCCAAAAGATATGCTTTCAGTGTAAATGACCCATTGTTTTATGTGTGTATCTATTGTTTCCTTGAAGGGTCTGCCTGCTTATAAACTTTCCACATAATTTTTCTTGTGCAAAGTCAGTCCTTTTCATTTAATCTCACAGGTTTGCCAGCTGTGACTGCCCTCCTGTAGCATTTCTTAGGTCTGGCTGAGAAAGGAAAGATGCACTTGAGGACCTCTGAGGCACATTCTGTCCTTGATCAATGTGACATATGCAACAACATTATACAAGGCATGCACTATCTTTATACATTCTTTTCAAATTAATTGTCATGCATCACTTCTCTCCCTCACCAATAAACAGATATACTAAATACAGTTACAATACACAATAACCCATACTGTGATTCTCACCCCAATTGTATTTATTGTCTTTTGTTTACCGGTATGGCCTGAATGGGCATTCAGGCCCATTTTCAGTGGAGGACCAGGAAAATAAAGCTCCATTGTAGTTACAAAATGCTCAAAAAAATCCAGAGGAAAAAGAATCAGTTTCTTAACAGAAGAAATGGGGTTTTAGACTCATCTAATAGTTAATACAATCAAGGCAGAGGTTAGTGCAATTTGATTTCTGTATGAAGGCTATATAATAAAAAAAAAAACAGGTTGCATTTACTTATATAGCAAAATACAAATTTAATTTACATAGGAGTGATGAAAAGCAGTATACAGTTATAATTATAAATAGGATGTATTTATATATACAGGATAAGGTAGTGGAGCTGGAGAGCTGGGGTTGGCGATAGTCTAGAGATCAGTGATAGAAAGACAGAGAGAGGGAGTTAGTCAGGGTGTGAACAAGAACAGATCCAGGAGTTTAGTTGCTGTTTTAGGTTGTGATTAGAACTAGATGTACAGCTGTCCCATTTTAATGGGATAGGCAGGTAGTTCCATTGTCTGGTGACACAGGATGAGTATAGTAAGTCAACAGAAGTATTACAGGATTTGAAAGTTATTGATAGGCACTGACTACATGAGTGAAGGCAACGGGGTATGGGAGTAGTGCTTGAGAATGTTTTGTAGAAAAGGGCATGTGTGTGGTTTGTTTATTATTTGTGGGAAATTTGAAGTTGACTGAATGTAAGGTGATTAGGTATGGCTAGGCAGTTGAGCTTCTTCAGTGTTAAGCAGTGGTATAGCTGCAATCCTGGCTACTTTCTTAAAACATGCCTATATTTAGTAGGGTCGCTTGAAAGTTGGTTAATATGGGTGATGCATAGAGAAGGGAGGGGAAAAAGTAGGATGATTCAATGGATTTTCTTGGTGATTTTGTGAGGTAGGGTTTTTTTTTTTTTCTTGCAGAAAAAGCCCACTTTTTCATGAGTTTTCTTGATGGCCTTAGTGATATGTCAAATTTTAGGTTATTGTCTGATATGTCTACTAGTAGTCTGGTATTTGTTACCGTTTCTATGGTAGTGTTGTTTGTTGAATTAATATTAAAGGGTGTACAGTGTATTGAAAGAGATCTGGGTGTGAAAAGCATTCATTTATTTATTGACATTTAGGATTAGTTAATGAGCCTTTAGCCTTGATTCTATGAAAATGAAAGTATATCAAGTCATTTGCTGAAGTAATGGAAGGGTTGAGGCTGAGCAGATGATGGTAACATTGTCGGCATATTGTACTAAGGTGGCAGGTTTGCTGTCTTCATGCAGGTTGTTTGTGAAAATATGGAAAAGTACTGGGTCTAGAAAAGACCATTGTGATACACTGACAGAAATGGGGGGGGGGGGCTAGATTCTGATTCTATTTTATGGCCTGTTGTCTGTTGGAGCGATAGCTACAGAACCAAGTAAGGGCTAAATGAGACAGTGAAAGGGAAGGTAGTTCATAGATTAAGAGTTGGTGGTATACTGTGTTAAATGCTTTTGACAGATCCAGTAACTGGGAGAATATTAGGTTACCATTGATTCTGTTTGTATTTATGGTTTCTGAGAAACTAAGCAGAACTGTCATTGTTCTGTGGTGTGGTCAAAAGCCATGCTGTGTGGGGGAGAGTAGTTTGTTGTTCATGAAATGATTTAGGAGTTGGGAGTGTCTGCATCTTTCTAAGATGTTGGACAAAGGGGAGAGAATTGCAATGGTGTGGTAGTTGGAGAGGTCAGTGGTTGACCCACTATTGTGAAGTGGTATATGTGTGATTTTTTTCAAGATAGTGGGTACATAGTTTTCTGTGATAGATCTGTTTATGAGTATTGAGATGAGGTATGCCAGGATGTCAGCAGCTAACTTAAGATACTCAGGAGGAATTTATCAGTAGCTGGTGCAATGGTTTTCAGTTTTTGAAGGTAATGTTTGATAGATGAGATAGGTATTCGGTGGAAAGAAAAGAAAGGGGTATTGTTGGTAGGAACAGTGATATGGGAGGGTGGATTAGATTCTAGTAGAGACGGGACATACTGAATAAAGTGTGTGTTGAATTGGGTGGCTATGGGGTCTGAGTAGTTATTTGTGATAGGAGATTGCTGGTGATTTGACCATAGTATAGTAGGGTTTTTATGGTTGTCCAGCATCGCATGGGATTGTGGCGATGTTTGCCTTGAAGTGAGTGAAAGAGGCAATTTTGTCTAGTTTGACCTGTTTTTTTACTTCGATATCTACGTTGTCTAAAAATGTGCCACTTTTGTTGTTTTATCTATCTTTATACCATGTCTTGTAGGCTTTGTCTCTATTTAGCATGAGCTGTTTGGTTTCTTCCTTGAGACACAGAGCAGGATTGTTTTTGTTTCTTTTTGATCTAATGGGAGCTAACTCAATTAGTATGTTAAGGAATGTGTTATTGAAATGGGTAACTGCAACTTCTAGTGGTAGTTTTTTAGAGTATTCCAGTTAAAATGGAAGAGGTATTTTATAAAGGCATCTGTTAATAGAGGAGAGTTAATGTACTTGTTTTAAAACTGTATGTTTGGGGTGTGATTAGTTTGACTTGTGATAAATATGAGGAGATGGTCACTGATGCTGTCTGGGAGAAAGCCAAAGATGTTTATGTTTGAGGGTGAGGTGATAATGATCCAGTCTAGTAGTGAGTGCCTGTTGCTGTCTGTGTTTGTCGATTCTAGTGGGTGAGGTGATTACTTAAGTGAAACTGAATAGGTTAATAGAGAGGGCAAGGGGAGTCAGTGTTTACAAGTAAATAGTCCATATTCACATCCCCAAGTATAATAGTTTCTATATTTACATTACCGGAAAACCACTGAAGAATGTATTCCAGAATGGGAATGTTACTGCCTGGGGAAATATATAAGGCAGCAATGCAAATAGTTTTCTGCTTGTTCAAGTGTAGGAGGGCAATAGATATTTCTGTGCTGGGATAGTTGGGGTGACTCAGAGGATAGCTGGTGGAGAATACATTGTTTTCAAAAACTATTGCAACCTCTCCATCTTTTTTGTACACTCTATCATTTCTTATGGGTCTATACCACAGCATTGAAAAGTTATTTCTTCGAATGGCTTTTCAGTCGAAAATGCTGTTAATAGAAATTGTTTTTGTGAGATCATGGTACAGTGAAGATCAGAAAATTTGCCCTTTCCATACTGTAGTGCGATCTCGGAGTTGGTGTATATATATGTATATATATATATATATATATATATATATATATATATATATATTTATTGATTTAGCAGGGGGTGTACAGCAATTTCTATTAATGGCATTTTTGATTGAAAAGCCATTCGAAGAAATGACTTTTCGATGTTGTGATATAAACCCATTTCTTATTATATTTTATCATGAGGAAAGATTTCTTCATCTTTAGTGTTTGCTTTTCGCCAAGTTTCAGTAATGATTAGAATGTCTGAGTTGTGTTTCTGCAGCAGTTAGTAAAGCATTATACCTAAAAACAGAGAATAAAGGTTGGACTCAGAAGACCCCAAAACCAACAGCACACATTCACTGAAAGTGGTTTCAGCAATAAAGTCATGGTGCTGCAATCAGTTAGT
>NC_056746.1:691639169-691806669 GCF_019279795.1 Protopterus annectens
AGACAAAAAAAAAAAAAAGAAAAAAGTACCCCAGTGAGTTTAAGCAGGGGGGCAAGCACCCATGCACCCCCCACTACATAAATATACCAACATTGCAGTAAACGGAAATCTCCCCTTACAGAAATGTCTGTTTACACACTCGAGATTCTGAACGTTCAATATTTTCGTGTTGACAATGTCAGATTCGACACTGTCGGCTTTCGAGAATATATTATAGACCCTATATAAAGGCCAATAGGTGGGAATTCCACATCATTCCTTGGAGCCTGACCTTGATTGTGGGTATGGCTTCTGGAGTTTGTGAGGGAGTACTCTTTTGGGTGCAGAAGTGGGGTTTGCAGGAGTCCAAAGTTTTTTTGGACTCCTGGTAGAGGTATACTGACCCTGGCTGCTGCAGGGTGAGTACGAGGGCTCAGAGTGCAAGTCTGAGGGCTGGGATAATTTGGTCAAGGACCTAACCAGTGCTACTGGTATCCTCCACACTGTTGAGTAGTGTTGTCACCACTATGACAACCTGAAGTGTAGGAAGAGAGGAACCTTGGACAGCTGGGTCCAAGATGCTAGAGATGGGTGCCCCTCACAGATATATAAGCATGTTTTCCAGTAATTTATAAATATAAATGTGTGCAAAACTGGTATTTATAATGGTTTGCTTCTCTTGCCATAGCTGCAGAAGAGAGGGTTCACAACATGCAGTCCAATGCTGGGTGCCTGGCAAGGAAGAGGCAAGTGTGTGGTAAGTAAGAAAATGATCAAAGTAATAATTTAATGCATATCTTAATAGTACAATAAAGTAAATATAGATGTTGCAGTCCTAACAGTCAGGTATGAACTACCTGGGATATTCTACATCTTTATTAATGTGGCAGTATATATCTGAAATAGTAAAGCAAGTAACCATGCAGTACTGTGTAGCATAGCTTACAACCGTTGTGGTCTACTCAGATTGAGTCAATGTTCTGGACTGCTCATTTTTTGAAATATGCTGTAGGTTGCACTCAATAAATGAACAAGGTATATGGGTAAGTTAACAGAAGTCCTAGACAGCTATTCATGGTCTAAATGCCAAAGTTGAAGTAACATTAATCAATACAGTTTATAAGGTGATGGTGCTTTGATAAGTAATGTTTTCAGATAGTGTTCACTATTCCTGTATTCACTGCATGTATGTTCTAATCTGACACAGGTCAATTGTTACATGTGAATAAATAAAGAATGCACTAACAAATGTCAGAAGTAAATGTAGTGCAATATCCACATTAATGTTCAAGCTTGTGTTCTTCTCATTTTGTCTTAATGTTCAAGCCTGTGTTCTTCTCATTTTGTCTGAAATATGCTATATACTGCACTCAGTAAATGAACATGGGATGTGGGTAAGTAAACAGAAGTCCTGGACAGCTATCCATGTGTCTAAATGCCAGATTTGAAGCAACATTATCAATAAAGTTTAAAAGGAGAAGGTGCTTTGATAAGTAATGTTTTCAAAAAAGTGTTCATTATTCCTGTATTCACTGCATGTTTGTTCTAATCTGACACCAGTCAACTGTTACATATGAACTACTAAATAATGTACCAACAAATTTCAGAAATAAATGTAGTGCAATGCCCAGATGGGTCAAGCTTGTGTTCTGATATTTTTTTTCTGAAATATGATGTAGATAGCACTCAGTAAATGAACAGAGTATACTGGTAAGTTAACAGAAGTCCTTGACAGATAATACATCTGTGTAAATGCTAGATGTGAAGCAACATTAAGGAATAAAGTGTAAAATGAGAGTGCTTTGATAACTAACATTTTCAAATAAAGTGCTCAATATTCTTGTGGTCACTGCTTGTGGGTTCCAATCCAATACCAGACAAAACTATGCATATGTGTAAATGCATGATTTCACACAACATATTGCAATAAAAGTTTTAAAGCAGACAGTGCTTTGATCATTCATTATATTAAAATAAAGTGCACATTATTCCTATAGTCACTATTTGTTGATTCTAATCCCATGGCAGCCAACTGAGAAATGACCAGCTGTGTAGTGTAATTAGTGTACATTTACATACCTCTCAACTGTCACGTATTTTCAGAATGTAATAACTACTGCCCCACATGTCTGGTCCTTGATTTGCAGATATATGACATTACTTGGAATGCAATTTAATGGCAAATCTGTTGTCAGAACACCCTGCTACTAATGTATGAGCACACTATGTAAACATGTTCCATGCACTTGTGCCTTTGTACCACCATTTGATAGGGCTTGGACCTTAATGTCCCATGCTAACAGTTTGAGAGCTATGTACATGCAACATCATCTATACAATATTAGCAGACACTGTTCTCACAAATGAAATCTTACATATGTAGAAGTATGTAGTAGTAGTCTATGTAGGTATATTATCTGCAAAGTAACTCATGTTCTTTTTCTCTGTATCACCCCTCCCTTTCTCTTCTTTAATTTATTAATTGTATTTATTATGATGATTTGATATTAATATATTATTTATTATTACCTCTTAATGTTGGCCTTATGTATAATTTAATATTGCTTGGTGTTAAAATACTTTCATTTACATTATTTATTGTTGTGTTCCTCATTATATTCCTTTCTATTTCTTTCTATTACTCATTATTATTTTCTGTTATGTTATTAATTATATTTGGTTATGTTATTTTTACCGTATGTTTATATTTCATTTCCTACAGTTCGACAAGGTAGGTCAGTTCCAGATGATCCTGCCTGGTGGCACCCCCTCTGCAGCCCCCTGCACTACCTGCTCCATTGGGTAGATCTGCACCACATGCCGGGGGTGGTCCCCACTCTAGGAGTGGAAGTAGAGGGGGTGCATATGTCACTCCTGATGAACTGCCAGGAATTGTTCTTGGGTTGCTGCCCCAAACTGTTGGTGCACACCTATGCCAGATGGAGATCATGCTGTCCATCCTGGTGGGGCAGCATCACCCCAGGTGCCAGCATCAACCATTGCCTTCACAGGAGCAGTGAAGATGCAGTGCTGACAGTCCCATGGGTGAGGACTTGAGTCACACTGCTACCACGTTTGACATCCATGGGACTGGGATTCCACAACACCCTCCCCAGTCAAGGTGTTCACCCCCCTCGTGTGTCACACACCAACCCTGTCTGCTGTCTTGTCTGTCCTGTCTGTCTGCAAAAGCTTCCTCATCTTCCCAACTTATTTCCCCCACACATACCTATGTATTTTCTCCAACATTCCACTCTCACCTTAAAGAAAAATGGGCACCTTTCCCCAAAAAATATAATCCCATACATAGCTCTCCATTTTGCACACATGTCTACTGGACACACTTAATTTGGTCCAAATGTCTTGACAACACACTTATGTTGTCCTCACCCCTCTCTCTTGGTGTAACACTCCAAATTCAGTTAAAAAATCTGTTGAAGTGTACAGCTGTTGCTGTACAAGAAATGGATAGCTATGGTTCTTTCCTACACCCTTCATGCAGATAACTACATGCCTTTCACTGTTTTCCCCCCTGCTTGCACCCTATTTCAGCACTGTCCTATCTCCTCATTTTTCATTTCTTTAAAGATTTTTTTGCATGTGCAGCATCACTAAGCTAAGCTTAATGGTGCTATATTGATATATGTTTGTGAAACAATATTAATCACATTCAAAAAATACACCTGCATCCTATTTTGAACTCATGACCATCGCAACTGCAGAACAGTGCATCAGCCCGCCAAGCCACACAGCTGTCAATTAACACAGGTGTTTTAAACAAACCATAGTAATTGTCAAGTTGCCATTAAGTGTGTTTAAGCAATACTGTGCATTGCACTACATTATTCAAATCTGCTATTAGTTTAATAGAAAAATAGTAGTGTTACTGGGACTCTGGTAGAGAAATACATCACTATAAAGCCATACACATAAAAATAGATGTAAGTGAGGTATCTAACAGCAGGTAACTGTACAATTATATCTACAACATGTAAAAATACACCTGCTACATGAGTAATGGAAAAATAAGAGTGTAACTGTGTCTCTGCTAGAGAAATACATTGCTATAAAGCTACAGATATAAAATAGCTGATAGTGAGGTATGTAACAGCAGGCAAGTGTGCAATTATATGTACAACATGTAAAAATACACCTGCTCTAATAGTGACTCAGTAGCTCAATGTGCTAAATGCTGTGATAATATTAGTTTATGGTCCTGGGTTCAAATACAGCTTTGTCTAGCATTTAAAATACACGTTTGTGTATATCACTAGTATACATTCTGTATGTATGGCTGTCTCATCACCTATTTATCTACCCAGAGCAGTACAGATGGATGTCTGCTTCTAAATAATGTCAGTCAAAGGACTACAGATAGGACCGCATTTATATTATTTCTATTACAACACAAGAATGTTCATAGAATCAGGTCATGCATCAGTACAAATTCCCAGAGGGATTTGAAGTAAGTAATTCAGATGAGGCCCAGTCCAGCAGACCTCAGCCTACAATGATTTGCTAGTGATATTACAGACAAACACAACAGCACAAGTTACATACATACATGGAGCTTGTGTTAGGAGCAGTGGTTGCCAGCACACACATTCAGATGACTACCATGACATTACACATGACTTAACAGTTATCCAACTGGATGACATAATGGTTAATGTACCTCCTACCTTGTTCTAGGATACAACAAGCATGTTTCCCATCACTGTGTTAATGATACCTTTGGCTAACATACCTTAAAGACATACCTTACATCACAGTAGGATGGGTTCCCTCAATCAGGCTCTGACTGTACACCAAGGCTGCCACAGGTCACACAGTTACTCTTAAGTGTTGTTGTTTTGTACATTCTGCAGCCTCTCTAACTATGCCTGTTACCTGCAGCAGCAGCAGCTTCAACCTGTAGCACACACATTTGTATGTAACAAGTTGCTACTACAAATATTCAGTCTGTGCTGGCATAATCCCTACCCCAGCAATTATCAATTCAAATGTGAGAAAAGGGATGGAATCTATATTAAGGACATATATGTTGTTGAGTAGTTGCATGGAATTGGCTGATTATACTGCAAATCAGCTCTGTATATTGCATGTAGAATTCCTGAACCACAGATTGATTCAGAGGCAATCAGATGTTAATCAGACCCATCTTAAAAAGGTGGACACCTAGCTAGGGGAACCATTGTGTATGACAGTTAGTTTGTACGCTTAACACATTCACACAGTACTCATATAGCTGCATCTTTCAACAGAGAAGTTTTGTACTCCATCAGGTATGTAAACATTTTGTTTTCAACATGATGCATATGGCTGAATATACGTAGGGGAAATGGGGATTACATCAATAAGCCTTTCTTACAAAAGTAATGATGACATGCTAGTGATCTCCAGTTGTATTACACCTACAGAGGATGTAGAGTACAGCAAGGGTTTAATGCTGTGTATTAACTAGGTGCACACATCTCCTGGATACTTCCTTTGTTAGCAGTTGTAGTAGTACCCTGCTATTTGGTTGGCACTGTTTATACATATGTTATGTGTGTGGGGGGTTCCCTGCTATGGGGCACACTACAATGGACTCCTGTTTGTTGTGTGTTCATACATGAATAACTGTCATGTCACAAACAGCAGTAGGTCACTATTTCTACTATCCTACGTGCTTCTACAACTTTTGTATGTTTGGCACACTTATTAAGAGATATGTAATCAAGTGGGGAATACCAATAGGCTTCCTATATTGTTGTATCTCCACATACTGTACTCCAATGTATGCAATCCTGACGTGTGTTCTCAATTATTTATACTTCAGGAGATATCATGCATGTCCGATGATGTCCACCTTTCATGGAGGCAGAATACAACCTCATTATTGAGGCCTTGAGACAACACCACCAAGTCCTGCTGTCCAGAAGGAGGGCAAATAGGCAAGAGCATACAGCCTTGTGGGATGAACTGGTTCACAACATTAATGCTGTGGGTCACCAGAATCGTACATATGAGCAACAGACATGATCAACTTGGCACACAGACATGCAGCGGACGTAGCCAGGGATCATCAGGCCGCTGGTAGTGGGCCTGTAGCAGAACAACCTTTGTTAGCCACTATGGAATTCCTGGCAAACCTTGCAACACAGGACAGCTCCCAGGCATCCATCGTGTGGATCCATATGTCGTGGATGTAGGTGCAGATCCTTCCATTCAAGTGGACCATCCAGGTATGCTTAGTTGGATCATCATTGGAATACTGAAGCAGTCAGTGTGTCAGGGTACAGATAGTGTTACGTGGGTGTCAGGTATTTTGGGAGGAAGGTTAGCTGCAGTTTTAAGGTCATGCACAGTTTGTGACCCACATACCTGTTAACATACCTGCTAATGTAAATGTGAGATATTTTGTACTATTAGCCCTGTTTTACTGTTAAATGTGCTGTGTGTACATTACCTCTCCCTCACGTTTTTCCAGGACCATCAGGAATAGAAAGAGGCCATGCTCATGCTGCTGGTAGGTACGGAATTGTTTTATCAGAGATGTAGATTTAGTTCACTGTATTTGTTTGTGTCATCACAGGCCTGCTGGCTGGATTGATGTACTGTCTTCATGACTGCCAACTGTACAGATATTTTCTGAATGTATACAGTTTAGACTCATACCTATGCCTTGTAGGAATGACCACAGTGATTGATTTGACAGTATTGTCAGGACATTACAAATTGTCATAACTATCAACTGTGCAGTTTTGCAAAATGTCAACAGTGTACATCATTTATGCTTTACTCATGAGATTCCTGTTTAAAGAACATTTATTTCCAAATTATCACAAATGTGGGCTAGAAAATAATGTCCTACGGTATGAGGTTGTGGGTTATACAAGTCTGTAATAGTGACACCAGTATATACAGCTTAACATATACTGAAATGTAGCACTGCAGAGCATAGTAGTGCAGGTATTAATGTACGCTTTCCCCTTTTTATCACAGGCGACCAGGAAGTTGGTCTTTGTCCCCTTCACAACCTGATGCCGGTGTCTCCTCAGACTCTGATGATGATGGTGGGCAAAGTGAGACACAGCTGGAGGGTTGCAGGGGCTGAATTTGACACAGAGGTTGAAATCCCTCATCTACCCTCATTATCACTGTACACAGCCAGTATACCTATGCATACCCAGTCCCCTGTGGACACAGATATTGGACAGCTGGAGCATGGAGACATTGAACAGGGAAATGTGGCTACTATGGCTTCAGTGTCTGTTGACACTGGCCATAGCCAAACAGTTGGTGAGGTTCCACACAGCCGGATTGATAGGGGTGCTTGTAGGAGGTCTACTGTCCCTCCACCACCTGTTGCAGGTGTCTCATCTTGTGTCACTTGGAGTATGTTAAGGGCCATCATGGAGGCACAGGCAGGTTCAGAAAGGAAGAAGCACAACACGGAAATCCCAGTATGACTAAAATGAAGTTTAATAGCAAAACAGGTAAAGCACTCTAGCACCTCAGCTTCAGATAAGCCTTCAAGGAGTGATTTCACCATTAACAAACCCTTCTTTTTATACCCCCACAGATGCAAATTAAACAATAAAGTAATATAACAATTATACATTTAAAACACTTCAAGTGCTTAAAGAAACAGATTATATAATACCTTAAATAACACATTTCCAACAGCAGTCTGTATTTAGACCCTGTGGAATCAAAGTATCATTTCAAAATAAAAAGTGTTTCCTTATATAATAACGAATTTCTTACATAATCATTATTTCCCTCTCCTTGTACCTGTTCTAAAATAGTCGTTGTTAAACCTGCAGAGTCACTATTATGGTGTAATTTAAAATGTTGGGCTAAAGGACACTCTGTTTTTCCTAACCTAATATCCCTAACCTAATATCCCTTAGATGTTCTAACAATCTCAATTTGAACATTCTCTTTGTTTGCCCTATGTAATATTTATTACAACTACATTTAATTGCATACACCACCCCTTCTCTTAGAAAATAATAGTCTCCCACAACTTCAAATCTAATATTATTCATTTTTGAAAAGGTCTGTACAATGTGTTTACACCCTATACAATTACCACATGGTGTTGTCCCCTTAGGTTGAAT
Organism: Protopterus annectens; assembly: GCF_019279795.1. Taxonomy (NCBI): domain Eukaryota; kingdom Metazoa; phylum Chordata; order Ceratodontiformes; family Protopteridae; genus Protopterus; species Protopterus annectens. The sequence continues at coordinate 691,647,257 of NC_056746.1, forward strand.
CTGCTGTACTAACATATTATTAGGTCTTTGAAATTTAGTATGAACTAACATATCCTTTAAATTTTTACCTCTTTTATAAGAGAAAACAGGGTTCTGTTGTACTAACTCTAATAACTCCTGAAACATACTCAAAAATTTTCAGTAGTACACAATAGTTTATTTTATAATATCACTTAAACTACTGTATGCATGACTACAAAAAAACTACTGTATGCATGACTACAAAAAAACTGTTTTCACTAATATTATTCTTTTCTCTATATATAAAATTTCCATCGACTATATTATTAGTACCGCCGTATCTTTTACTTCTTATCTTCTAACACTTTTCTCTATGACTTGTGTATCATAATTTCTTTTCCTAAACATATCCACTGTACGTGATAACTCTCTTTCAAAATCATAATTATTATTACATATTCTAGAGATTCTCTAAAATTCACCATATGGCGATGCTTCTAAAGTATGTTTAGGATGACAACTATTGCCCAACATACACTAATTGACCACATCAAATTTTCTATATAAACTCTATCTTTTCCATTGCTTGGAACCTAAATGCATGTCCTGATTCTGTGTTCTTAAAATGCTTGGCTAAAGCATTTGTGAGGTTCTGTTTTTTAATTTGTAGAAGGTGTTAACGTATCCTAAATCTAAGTTCCCTGTTAGTTTTACCTAAATAAAAATTCGAGCAGATATCACATACATCTATGCTATAAGGGCTGATAGAGGCTCAGGCCTTAATGAGAGAATTCCTTTAAAACCAATACTTAGAAACAGACCTTTGGCCAAATAGTATAATAATTTATTTTATAGTTATTTTTGAAAATGAAGAGAGGATAGGAAAATGAAAGAGGGGGTGACTCCATTAATAATACAGAAACATCAGAGACACGCTGGATTATTAGGCTAAGGGCTGATAGAGGCTCAGGCCTTAATGAGAGAATTCCTTTACAACCAATACTTAAAAACAGACCTTTGGCCAAATAGTATAATAATTTATTTTATAGTTATTTTTGAAAATGAAGAGAGGAAAGGAAAATGAAAGAGGGGGTGACTCCATTAATAATACAGAAACATTAGAGACACGCTGGATTATTAGGCTAAGGGCTGATAGAGGTTCAGGCCTTAATGAAAGAATTCCTTTACAACCAATACTTAAAAACAGACCTTTGGACAAATAGTATAATCATTTATTTTATAGTTATTTTTGTGTATGAATTTTAATGAATATTCAAGGTTTTGGGCTAGTATTTATATGTACACAATTTAATATATATCATGTATTTTTTATGTATTTTTATGAATTTATTCATTAGTTAAGCATGAACTAGCAGCTAAGATATATGTAAGAAGTATTAAATTCAGTAAATAGTGGATGTTTTACATGTGATGAGTATAATTAGATAGCATTGTAAGATGGCAATTAGGTAGTTTGAGTTAATTGAGTCACCTATATAAGATGGGCTTGCAAGTTCATATTTTATGTAAAGGTCTGAGGAAGTGGTGTGAGAAGCACTACGAAAGCGCTTACCGACAATAAAAGCTTGTTTTTACCATGTATTGCTTTTCTTCAGCCACAGGTTTGGATTGTTGATATACTTTGCGACAATGCTTTTCATTTTTCAAATATCTTACAACTCATTAATACCAACCTTAACCTTAAAGAACTTTGTTAAATTTTATTATATAATGTGCTAGTGGATAATCACCTAAATATAAAATAAGGGCTTCTATACCATAAATATGTTTAATATTTGTATGCAGGCTCTTTACATCCACTTCTACTGAGTACATTCTCCTTTTCCAATTAACATTTTTTATTTTCTCTAAAAAATGAAATGTCTTTAATATAAGAAGGGAGATGGATAACTTCCTTTAATAAACAGTTATGGAAGACCATTCCTAAATTGTATAAGAAATACTTCTTTGCAGACACAATTGTCTCCCAGGTGGATTGGTTAGGTTTTTATGTATCTTAGGTAGACAATAAAAATATCCCATTTCTGTTTTATCACACGGTAACTTTTTCTCCACATCCTGTTCAGTCCAGTACCCTAACCTTAACCCTTTCTTAATTAAACACATGTATTTTTCTTTGGCTTCCTCCACTTTAGATTTCATAACCACTTCATAAACTTGGTCTTCTTGTAATAAATCATAACACATTTTACTATATTGCAATTGATGCATAACTACTATTTTGTTTCCCTTATCTGAAGGTTTTATAACAAGTTCTTTCTGTTTAGAAAAACACTTCAATGCTAACCATTCATGTTTTGTTCAATTATAATCCACATTTCTCTTAGCAAATCTTTTAAATAACAACTCCATTTCAAATTCAACCATAGACTGTACATTTTTTATTCCTTCATGAATAAATGGTGGCATGAACTTGCTTATAACATTTAAGTCAGAAGTATCTATAAGACAATATGCATTCACACCACTGTTACATGAAACAAAAGAATCATCAGATACATCATTTACTATAATGTCTTCATCCACAGTTTCAACAGTTGTATCACATATATTTCCAACATAGCAGTTTTCACTATGCACATTCTAATAAACATGAAAATAATACTATAAATGCATTTTTCGAATCATTTTAAAAAATTCAATTTTAAAACAATGTAAACTTGGCAACACTGTGGGTATAAACCACATTGTAAAACTGCACACAGATTATCATCCAGCACACAACCTGATAAATTCAAGATAAAATTTGAGTTATTTTCAACAAAATCAGTACCATTTTGCCCTCTTGTTATTTCTCCACTGTCGCTGATATGCACCTTCTCTTTGCTGCTCACGTTCATAATCCTGATGCTATCATTTTCTTTGTTGATTATATCCCCCTTTGACATGAAAATTGTCCTACATATATTGAGTATTATTCGGCTGGGGCAAAAAAGGATAACTTTGTTCATCTTCAAAGTCACTTTCATACCGACTGGTATCACTAGAAGAGACTTCGTCTCTCATTTTCCTTTCCCCTTCCTGATTTTAAAAACAAACTTGTGACCTTGATCTCTGATTTGATAGCCTAAAAAAAGGCCATACCATTCTCATAGTCCCTAATGTCTCGTTTGATTTTATGCAATTTCTGTTCACATAACTTTTTTTGGAAAAGACATAATTTATCTTGTAAATCATGCAGGCACATTTCTAGCCAATATTTATCAATCAGCAACATTAAACTATTAAATACTGCATCAATGTCTTTCTTTAAAGCAGAAAGTTTCACCTCATCACACTCCACCAATATTCTGGTCCACTTTAATGAACAACGGTGAGCTTTTTCCCATCTCTGCATAAAAGCCTTTTCTATTGTGTTTTTTTATATCCACTGTCTATAATATACCTATATATAAAATTTTAAACAAAACTGAGAGAGGAGCAACAGATTTGTGCTCTGCTTAAGTAAGTTTGTGGGCATGCGCAATGGCATTTTTGGCTTGTTTGCACGTTGCTAAGCAGCTCACAAATGGGCAGTGCATTGCTTACACCAGAGCCTTACTGTTCCATAAATTGACTCCAGTCCACAGCTAGCTGTACTCCAGGCTGGGATTATGATATGATTACAAAAACTCAAAGCTGGATCTACCTATATACTCAAGTCCACAACTGAATCTAAAGTTTCAACCACTGCATGCTGTATGTAATATTCACCTTCCTATTTATGTCTTCCAAATCTCATATGGTTAATTTCTAGTATATTTAACAGCATATTATACTCCTGTGGCCAAATGGTCAATTTAGTCACGTTATTTAGCAGACATGCCCCATCTCTAGCACATGTAATCAGTATTCCCAATTTCAAGTGATTTGCATACAGACTGTAGAACAACTCAAATTAAATTAATAGGTCTAAAGAGAAATCTGAAAAAGTTTGGGTGTAGGACAGAGCCCTGTGGGACTCCCTGGCTGTAACCAATTATTCCACTTGTCCAACTGCTGTATGATTCTTGCCATGTCCTATATGTAAGCCATGCAGCTATCCATCTGATCCAGAGTGTATCAATATCTAGTTGTTCTAGTTTATTGATTAGTGTTTTGTGCATGGCCTTGACAAATCTCTATAAATTACATCACAGCACAATTTTTCGGTCATTGCTGTTATTATATTGCCATATTACATTATGTTGCAGGTAGAAATTAGATCTATTTTCAACATATGCATGGTGATATATGGTTTCAAGTCCCAGCCTTTACAATTATGATACTGACTAATCCAATATTACCTATCACTTTTTAAATAGGTCTTGGCTATGCAGGGCAGACACAAATGTGCCAGTGATATGTGCAATAAGTTAATACTTTTCTAGCACACACATAGTCATAGTTTGTAAAACAATATATATTACTCCTTAGCATGCCAAATATCTGAACATCTCTGAGTAGAACCCTGAACACCATCACACAAGCCACATGCCTTATCCCTTTGAACCACAAAGACTGCTTGATAGATGGGATTATTCATCACACCATCACCTGCATAAATATGTACTTTGCAATTCTCAGTTAACTAACATATAATATGTAAGTTCAAAATGTACATTACTGTTCTGATGCTGTGTGGCATACAAACTGTGTGAAATGCTCATGAAGCAGTTGACACAACTGTAGTTCAGTGCTGACTCTGTCTGATGCAAGCAGTACACAGCCATTACATGCATAAGAAGAGGATGTGTGATTCGGTTGCCATCAATTTTCATATATGTATGTGAGTAGGAGTAAGGGTTAGTCCCTAGGTTGTCAGTGAATGTGCTATGCATTGTCTCTTAGCCAAAGTCAGGGCATAGTGAGCATGCCTACATCTGCCTACAGGGACATCAACAGGCAGTTTCTCCTCAGAGACCTCCTGTGACTGTGGCTGTGGTTACCTAGGCACTGGTGGGAGGCTGTGTATCCCTTCCCTTTGCTGATCCTGCTGCAGCTGTTTTCACAGGATCAGATTGTGTAGCATAGCATATACTGTGAATAACTGTGCACATGTGGCTGGAGTATATTGCAGGACTCCACCAGATATATCCAGGCACTGGAACCGTAACTTCAGAAACCCAAACACACACTCTATGATATTCCTAGTTTGTATGTGTGCTTCATTATAGCATTCTTCTGTGAGTGTGTGTGCATTTCTGATGGGTCCAAAAAAGTAACGCCATCCCAAAGTGGTGTGTAAAAAATATATTTTTAATGTGACATAAACAAACTGGTTCAGCACAAATTTATATAGCCTTCCTCAGTGTAAAAAAAACTTCCACAAATAGCCACATAATATATACAACAGTTAATTGGCAAGAGAACATGATTGGTCACAATTGCTCATTTAGCCCAGGGGGGAATACCCCTCAATTTAATAATCCATTTTCTTTCTTTCAAATTTAATATATTATGCCAACCAACTTTGTTCCCTTTCTTACCAAAGACTGTATCTATAACAGTAAATCTGAAATTGGCTGTAGGGTGATTTAAAACATGCTTATACAAAGCACTACTTGCTTTTTTGTTTTTAATATCACTGATATGTTCACTAATATGGAGTTTCACAGGTCTTGATGTCTATCCTATATAAAATGCAGAGCATGAGCAGGTGGCCAAGTAAATCAACCATTCACTAGAGCAATTAGCAAAAAACTTGATTGACCTGGCCAGTATTCCTGCTAGTGAATTGTTTAGTCTTATCCATCCAGATGCAATGAGTACAGTGCCCACATGGGAATCGCCAAACCAGATGATCCCCATAAGTGTTGTTTGACATTGTGACTGAACATCCAAGAACCCAGTTTTGTAATGAGTAAAAAAAAGAACCCAATGTTCTACCTCTCCTATAGCCAAAAGGGCATCTCTCTGGTAACATATGGGTGAGCCTGACATCTCCCATCAAGATGTTACAATTACATTGAATCACTTGTATAAGATTATGTGTGTTACGCCCATAAGTAGTAATGATTCTGATATGCAAGTCCTGCGGAGAGGTGCTATCCTTATATCTCATCAGATCCTGTCTGTCTAATGAAGATTCCTCTCTACAGGCCATGTAATGGTGCCAGAATTGTACCCTCGTGCCCTAAATCTACCCACCAGGTCACACCTTTGCTGTTCATAAGTCTTAGAATCCAAGCAAATATGCTTGATTCTCATGAATTGGGATTTAGGTATGTTGCGTATGATATGGGGAGTGTGGTGACTATAGGCATGCAACAAGACATTATATTCCGGAAATTTTCGGTAAACCTGTGTGCCCAATGTGTGATTGGGATTTCTACTGACCATAACATCCTAAAGGGTTATTCGGTTCAGATCAAGGTTACATGTAAATTGGATACCCCATTTGTTGTTATTGATGTAATCCAAAAATTCATTTAGAAATGCAACATCAGCTGTCCATACTAACCAGCAGTTGTCCAAATAACGCCAAATGTCAATTTTGGATAAATACACATTGTGAAGGGATCATCAATCAATTGTTCTTCCAAATATACCATGAAGAGACTGGCATATAATGAGGGCAAATGAAGCCCCCATATTGGTGCCCTGCATCTGCAGATAACAACAATCCTGATAATAGAATACATTCTTGGTTAGTACATGCTCAGTTAATCCCAGAGGAAATGTGTTAAAACCTGGTGGTTAGAGTTCTGATGCTGTTAACCAATGTTTCAATGCTAACAGGCCTGCTCAGTGTGGTATATTAGTATAAAGGGCAGACACATCAAGGGTACATAACAATCAACCTAGCTCGATCTGGATATCTTGCAGGATCTGAATCTGCTGTACTAACATATTATTAGGTCTTTGAAATTTAGTATGAACTAACATATCCTTTAAATTTTTACCTCTTTTATAAGAGAAAACGGGGTTCTGTTGTACTAACTCTAATAACTCCTGAAACATACTCAAAAATTTTCAGTAGTACACAATAGTTTATTTTATAATATCACTTAAACTACTGTATGCATGACTACAAAAAAACTACTGTATGCATGACTACAAAAAAACTGTTTTTACTAATATTATTCTTCTCTCTATATATAAAATTTCCATCTACTATATTATTAGTACCGCCATATCTTTTACTTCTTATCTTCTAACACTTTTCTCTATGACTTGTGTATCATAATTTCTTTTCCTAAACATTTCCACTGTACGTGATAACTCTCTTTCAAAATAATTATTATTACATATTCTAGAGATTCTCTAAAATTCACCATATGGCAATGCTTCTAAAGTATGTTTAGGATGACAACTATTGCCCAACATACACTAATTGACCACATCAAATTTTCTATATAAACTAGTATTTATTCCCTTTCCAGGTACCCCTTCTAACATTATATCCAAAAATGGAATTTTATTACCATATTGTAAACCATCAAACTGTATGTAAAATCTAGTAGCCACAAAAATGGAAGAACAGTGCAAAATGAAAACTAATAAGCAATCCACAAAGCACTAAGTAGAGGAGAAGCCAGGCACCGGACAGCTGAAGTAAAATGGCAAAGTTTATTGTGCAACCCAAACACAAACGTGAAACGCTTAAACAATCACAACGCATTTTTTGTCAATACAGCAGACTTCATCAGACAAAGAACAAAACTTTAAAAACACACACACATATATACATATATATATATATATATATATATATATATATATAGTGTGCCACAATTCAAATAAGCCAATAGATAGGCATCTCATGAATAAACAATGCATAATAGGCGTGCTTTCTTAAAATGCAAAAATATACCTTTGTATAAAAATATATATGTGTATATATATATATATATATATATATATATATATATATATATATATATATATAATGTCATCACTGGGGTTTAATAATTGGTAAATCAAAAACAATAATAAATTACTGGAAGGTGAATTAATAAACATTAAGAGCAGAAAAAGCAGATGGAATAAATGATTCAACCGCCTTTACTGTGGAAATACTTGCAAATACTCCCATCTAGTGACCAAAATAGAAATAGCAGGTATCATAAAATTGTCATTCCATACAAAACTATAAAAACAATAATTCCATAAAATTGTATGTATTGTATAAAATATTTCTAAGAAATATTCTTAAAAATGTAATATTGTTAAAAATGTAAAATAGAATATTACAAAAAAATAATAATAATAAAAGGTAGTAAAAAGATACAAAAATGACAAAAAATGTGGAGGTAGAAAATCCAATAAATACAGTCCATATGATGTAACATCAAATTAAATTCCTTGCAATTCTATTAAAATCTATGAATTGTATAAAATCAATAATTTAATATATAATGTATGCCCAATATATATATATACACTATGCTAAAATATATAGGTGAAAAATGTATAAGTATATATGGCTATAAATATGACTTTAAAAGTGACTTTAAAAATAAATGTCAACATAAAATTTAGAATTTTAATGGATAGTGAATCTTTACAGTCTAGCAGCCCTCATCTTTAAAACTGGGGCAAGGAAAACATTATCATTTAGTCCTGGGGACCTGTTGGCTTCAAGGATAATTTGCCAATATAGTTCTCGATATTCAATCTTTGTTTCCCATAAACCACCCCTCTCATCTTTCTGGACTTCTTCTATAATAAAAAAAGTGTATTTAGCTAGGGGGCAGGTGTGTATATGTTTGTATAACGCATTAGTGATTTTCTTATTTTTTATATCGTTAACATGTTCATATATTCTTCTTCTAATCTTTCTTTCAGTTTTACCAACGTAAAAACTATAACAAACTTTACATATAGCAATGTATACCACTCCTGCAGAATCACAAGTACTATGGGACTTGGCTATTATTTCCTTTCCCCTAGCTTCAATAAAAGCACTTGTGGTATCAGCCATCCAAGGGCATTGCGCGCACATTTTACATGAAAAAGTGCCATTAGGCTTCACTGTCTTCTTTTTCATGTTGTGTATAGGCAACAAGCAATCTTTTATATTACGTCCTCTTCTAAAAATAAACTTAAGGGGTGTACTCTCTTGTAGCCCAAGATCACTTATTCTAATAAATTTGTCCCATTCTTTTACAAAGGTTTTTTGGATAATACCACCATCTCCACTAAAATCTGTTATAAAAGCCCTATTATAATTCTTATCAGTCTTTTTAGGGGTACCTATGGCTTCTATGGTAGTATTATTGTCACCATGTTTTAAATTTAGAACTCCTTTTCCCAAAATGGGTTGAAATCTATTTTCCCTACCCCTAATTACTTCATTTTCTATATTTGTAATAAATTCTAAGGGGTATCCCCTTTCCAAAAACATTTGAACCACAAATTCACTCTCTTCATTGAAATCTAAATCATCAGAGGTCATTCTTGAAATCCTAACAAACTGACCTTTCACGATGCTTCTTTTTTGGTGGATGGGATGTCCACTGGTAAAATGTAAATAACAACTGGAAAAAGTTTTCTTCCTAAATATTCTTGATTTAAAGTGATTCTCGTCTTTAATTAAAGTCACATCTAGATAATTAATTTCTCGAAGGCCAATTTCATGGGTAAATTTAAAAAATTCAGTAGTGTCACTTATATACTGTAAAAACTCATCTAACTTGTCCTTGGTGTCTATCCATAAAATAACTATATCATCTAGATAACGTTTGTATAAACACCAACAATCCTTATATATACTGTTAAAAATAAAATGAGTTTCCCAAGTGTTAAGTACCATACTGGCGTAGATGGGAGCGCATCTTGCTCCCATCGCTACTCCACTCTTTTGTTGAAAATATTCTCCTTGAAAAAATATATAATTATATTTAAGCACCATTTCCATCAATACGGTACAGATGTAAATTTCATTATCTGATATATCACCGGAAGCTCTAATGGCTTCCTCAAACCATTCCAAACCTATATCATGTTTAATAGAGCCGAAAAGGTCCACTACATCTATTGTAACAAAAATGAGATCTTGTTTGAACAAATCATTATTAACTTTTTGTAAAAAAATCCCAAGAATCTTTTAAAAATGAACCATGTTTCATCATGGATTTTTTCAGTTTAAATTAATACACAACATATCTAAATCCCAATTCATGAGAATCAAGCGTATTTGCTCAGATTCTAAGACTTATGAACAGCAAAGGCGTGACCTGGTGAGTAGATTCTGGGCACGAGGACACATTTCTGGCACCATTACCATGGCCTGTAGGGATGTATTTCATTAGACAGACAGGATCTGATGAGATATAAGGATAACACCTCTCCACAGGACTCGCATATCAGATTCATTACTACCTATGGGTGTAACGCACATAATCTTACACAAGTGATTCAGCGTAATTGGAACATCTTGATGGGAGATGTCAGGCTTGCTCATATGTTACTGGGGAGATGCCCTTTTGGTTATAGGAGAGGTAGAGCATTGGGTTCTTTTTTTATTCATTACAAAACTGGGTTCTTGGATGCTCAGTCACAATGTCAAACAACACTTATGGCGGATCATCTGGTTGGGTGCTTCCCATGTGGGCACTGTACTCATTGTATCCAGATGGATAAGACCAAACAATTCACTAGCAGGAATACTGGCCAGGTCTATGATATCAAGATTTTTGCTAATTGCTCTAGTGAATGGTTGATTTACTTGGCTACCTGCTCATGTTCTGAGTTTTATGTAGGACAGACTTTGAGACCTGTGAAACTCAGTATTAGTGAACACATCAGTGATATTAAAAACAAAAAAGCAAGTAGTGCTTTGTATAAGCATGTTTTTAATCACCCTACAGCCAATTTCAGATTTACTGTTATAGATAGAGTCTTTGGTAAGAAAGGGAACAAAGTTGGTTGGCATAATATATTAAATTTGAAAGAAAGAAAATGGATTATTAAATTGGGGGAGGGGGGTTATTCCCCCCTGGGCTAAATGAGCAATTGTGACCAATCATGTTCTCTTGCCAATTAACTGTTGTATATATTATGTGGCTATTTGTGGAAGTTTTTTTACACTGAGGAAGGCTATGTAAATTTGTGCTGAAGCCCGTCTATTTATGTCACATTAAAAATGTATTTTTTACACACCACTTTGGGCTGGCTTGCTTTTTTGGACTTTGTTACTCTTTTTGGTGCTGTGCCCTTGCTGTACCTGCTGAGGCTGGTTGCTGTGGACATTTCTGATGGGTGTCATCATCCATGGTGCAAGGTCATAGCCAGCATCCTCCAGTAAATGGCCCTGTGGGATGTCCCCCATAGCAAACCCCTGTTACAGCTGTGATGTTTGCTCGATATGGGAGTCTTGATAATTGTCATGGTTGCCAGCACACACATTCAAGATAGTCCCCTGGGCATTGCACATGACTTGGCAGTTGATGGAGTGGTATCCCTTATGGTTAACATAGATTCTACCCTGCTCACCAAGTGGTGCCTTGATGTGTACATGAATGCAACCTATGGCACCCAGTACTTCAGGGTAGTGTGCTACACAGTAGAAGTGTTGCATATTGCTGGCCCTCACCTCTGGGTCTAGGGGAAAAATATGTGCTCACTGGCATGCGGTGGTATTGCATCATAGGAACTGGTGGAGTATCCTGGATGCAGATGCCTGTGACACTGCCATCATGTCCCCAGTTGGTCTTCAAAAGGTACCTGTAGCTAGTATTCTAAGGGCTGCACATACCTTAGTTTCCACTGGGATGGGTTCCCCTCTATTAGCTGTGGCTGTGAGTTGAGGATGGCAGAGGTCACTGAACTTTTGTAATATGTCTCTGTCCACCCTGTAGCACTCTACAATCTCCAGCTCATGTAGCTCCTGGAAGGTTATCCTGGACCTGAACTGTCAAAGGAAAAATAGACTTTAAAAATGATCAAAACACGGTAGGTTCAGGTTAAGGCACTTTAATCTTGCAGCAAAGAGACAAAAACGTGCTAATACAGAGTTTGTCTAACTAGAATCAGGAAATGCAGTCATTTTTATACACTTTCTAATAAGACATTGCCTACCAAGCTGACGTAGTGAATCACAAGTTTTGTCATCATTACTTCACAGTCATTGTTTTTACAATATTCTGCTGGTACCATCAATTTCTGTGAGAAACTTCCTAAGAAAAACAATGTGGCCTTGGCTACCACTGGTTAGATATATGCAATGTTACCATTCAAGGTACTATGGCTAATTTGAGCACAAAGCAAGTATAGATTGCAGTCCATTTCTCTAACAGTCCTTTGTCTATGTTATCTCTAAACTTCTGTAGCTGCACATGTTCTCATACTTCAAACAGAGCTGATTGTTTAAAATCATTACATTTACAGAATATAGCATTGTTCATTCATTTTTCCTGACCTAGCAGATAATCACCTGCTTCTCAAATACATTTCCAAAAGGCATAAACATGAATATTGCTGTGCTAGCAATTACTAGGTCAGAGGGCATCTTGCAAGTTTCAGAAAGCACACTGCAGTTTCAAAAAGCATTTTTTCAGTCTCATATGGAACTCAACTGTATATAAAACAGTGCATATAAAATAGAATGAAAAACGTGTTAACTTATTTAGTTTCTAATTAGCATTAAGCATACACACATTAATACATATTTTTCTGACATTTCCCCGTTAGTACTTTTTAATTCTATTTTCAAAAGAATAAACAGTTTGCTTCTTCTCCTAACCTCTTCCATTCAGGATTTGCAGTTAAGATAGTCATTCAGTTTAAACTTATGAAAGTGTTTCACATTCTAACAATTCTTCAATTTCAGTACTTTGATACAAAGTCTCAGAAACTGATATATCTATAAATTATTTGATTAACTTTTTCATGCAGGGAATACCACAACAAATACATGCTCCTAATAGGAGTAATCCCACACAAATAGCAATCAGGATGTTCATTAGGATGGAACCCCACCCCCAAACAAATTCTGGAAAAAGTTCATCAGAGGGTTTGGGCCTGGTTTGGTCATGGCCGACACTAGCTGTATCACCTCAAGGTGGTCATTTATCTCATGTTGATGATCAGGTATATATGCACAGCACTCTTCTTTGATTAAAGCACACGTACCACCTCTCACCGAGAGGGTGAAGTCAAGAGCCATTCGGTTCTGGAGCACTACAGTTCTCATAGCATTCAGTTAATCAGTTATTAATTCAAGAGCAGAAAAAGTTGCATTACTCATTACTTCGAGAAGTTTAGACAGTTTTCGCAGTTCCCAAATCGATTTTTCTGCGCCATATGCAGGTAATATGCCTGCCCATGATATAACAGCATCACTCAAGTCCATGTGCGTCAGTTTGGTACCCACAGTATGATGGTCTTTCCAGCCCACCTCGATCTGCCCACTAGATTTTCAGGCTTCCTGACAGCTTTCTTGGCCACATCTCGGGTATTTCGAATATTTCCCTGAGGCAAAACTTCAGTGTGTCGTATGGCCGGGACCAGGTAACCCCAAAAAACAACTGCTGGACCAATTCTCAGGTAACCATTTATATGCTTTCTTACCACACACAAAATAACAATCCTCTACCTTAGTAGTTACTTTGTTATGAAATAGCTGCCCTGAAACATTTTCCTATCTATTACAGATAGTTGTTTAAAAAGTACAGGATTACGTTACACTTGTTCAATATTCTTATGCATGGACTCAAGAAATGAGTCATAATTTGAACTACAAGCTGCACCCATTTTGTTTGCTTTGGTATAAAATTTGTAATGTACAGTCACATTGCACTTTCTCCAACCCACTTGAATTGTGTCATTCTTATAAAAACATACAATTCCCTTTTGTGTCACAGGCAAATACAGTGCTACCTTATCATATGCTTTAATAGCTACGGTGTCATAAACCAAATTTTCCCAGGTTTCATTGACCCCTAGGGGGACTGCAGTCATTAATAACCCCCTGTATGCTGTTGGTATGGCTGTGCAAATCCAGCAGTTTGAAACATTAAAAGTCTCTGCATACACACATGTAATTGCCTGATAAGTGTTAAAGTTTGGGTGCCAGTCTATGGTCGGCTCATCACGTTTAATCAGTTCAACTTTTGTGGCAGGAAAAAGGAAAAGCCACAACAAAAAGATCAATGTTATCAGTATAGCTACCAGAATAATCATGCAAGTTTTCTGAGGTTGTTCTGCATCTCTGTTTACTCTATACCTGGTCATTTTGTTCTCGTTGTACAACAGTAACAAGGTTTTTGTCCAGTTCAAAGTTCTTAACCAGTTTACAGTGTGTCAAATGAATCCAGGACGCTCGCTCCTCGATCTTGACTGCAGTGGGTGTCGACAGTAGTACCTGGTATGGCCCTTCCCACTTCGGAGAACTCCAGTTTTTTTCTCTTCACCACCTTCACCCATATCCATGCGCCTGGGGCTACTGCTGCTTCCGATGGTCTTGTTTGCTCTTTATCTGAAACAGAATTTAACTGCAAAAGTTTGTTATTCAAAAATCGCCTCATATACCCTGAAAGTGAACTGTCAGCCTCCTGTTCTGCAAGCATGAGAGGTTTCCATTGAGGTGTATAATATGCCCTCCCAAACAAAACTTCAGAAGGAGTTAACTCTTTTGCATTTGGAACAGTTCTCATGCTCAACAGTGCCAGAGGTAAACAGTGCACCCAGTTCTTTTGTGTCTCACTAATCAATTTTCTAAGCTTATTTTTCAAAACCCCATTATGTCGCTCTACTAATCCTGCAGATTGGAGGTGGTATTCACAGTGATTTTTCAGAGAAATCCTGAAATAATGGCTAAGTTGTTGTATAGTTTGATTTACAAAGTGTGTGCCATTGTCACTATAAATCTTTTCCGGTATGCCAAATCTAGGAATAATTTCTTTAACAAGGACTTTTGCAACAGTAGCTGCATCTGGATTTTTAGTTGGAAAAGCTTCCACCCATTTGGAAAACATATCTATAATGACAAGGCAGTACTTCTTACTTTTGCATTTGTTCAGTTCTATAAAATCCATACAAATAGTATGGAATGGATACAGTGGTATAGGGAAACTCCCTTGCTTAGGTTTCAATGCCCCTTGTGCATGATGCTTGTTACAAACATGGCATGCTGCACAAAAATTTTTTGTGTAGTTTGTAAATCCATACATTGTAAACACTCTATTCACTAACTGTACCATCCCCCCTGTTGAGACATGGCACTGCCCATGGCTCAACAAAGCTGCATATCTAAACAAGTTAGATGGTAAAATCGGTTTGTTTTCTTTGGAGATGTACAATCCTTCTCAAGGATTACTCCTCGTTTTATCCACTTCTGTTTTTCTACATTTGTAGTAAGTGTCGGCATTGTTTTAACATTTCTAAGTCTAAAATCTCAGATGGTTGTAATTCCTCACTTAAAAGAAAAACTTCTGAAGCTGAAGCTGCTTGTTTTGCAGCTGTATCAGCCCTCGCATTACCTTTTGAAATTCTATCCTGTTGCTTGGTATGAGCTATGCATTTGCAAATAGCTACTTTCTGAGGTAACTGAATAGAGTCTAACAAGTCTAAAATAAATTGTGCATGGTTAATTGGTTTACCAGTAGATGTTATCATCCCTCTATTTTTCCACTGCTTCGCAAAAACATGTTCAGTACAAAAAGCATACTGACTGTCAGTAAAAATGTTTACTTTCTTACCTTTTGCTAAGGTACATGTTCTTGTCAAGGCAATCAATTATGCTGCTTGTGTAGATAAGTTGTGTGGTAAAGACTTTGTTTCTAAAGTCTCAGTATCAGAAACTACTGCATACCCCACTAGATTCTGTCCTGTAGGACCCCTTCTGCACGAGCCGTCCACATAGTATGTCACCTCGCCATCATCCAAGGAAACATCTGTAAGGTCTTTTCTAGGTAGTGTCTTTTTCTCAATTACCTGCAGGCAGCAGTGTGGTTTGCCATCTGCAGGGGTTGGGAGCAAGGTTGACGGATTCAAAGTTGTGCATCGTTCAATTGTCATATGAGGTTGGCTCAACAGTATAGTCATACAGGAAAGATGTCTAGCAGGAGAGAGATATGCTACTTTTTCTTGTAGTAAAATAATCGCGACTGCATGAGGCACTCTCAATGTAAGAGGGTGGAACAATACTACTGAGGCTGAAGCCTGCACTGCCATTTCAGCTGCGACTACTGCTTGTACACAGTGGGGCAAGGATCACGCCACTGGGTCTAGCTGTGATGAATAGTAAGCGATGGGGCGTTGTTTGTCCCCATGCTGTTGTGTTAACACTGATGTCATATAACCTTGCTTACAGTCTACAGTTTGGAAAAATTGCTTATGATAGTTTGGGTAATCCTAAAACTAAGGAAGAAGCTATCAGTTGTTTCAGTTTGCAGAAAGCTGATTCTGCTTCTGGTGTCCACTGTAATAAATCTTGTGCTGCCATCGGCTTTTTGAATATCAAGTTAGTCAGCGGAGCAGATTCCAAAGCATAGTTTGGAATCCATCTCCGACAAAAGTTAGTAGTACCCAAGAAGGATACCATTTCCTTCTTGGTAGTTGGTTTAGGTGCTTGTAATATTGCTGTTTTTCTGTCTTCATCTAATATTCTGCCTTCTTTGGATATTACATATTCCAGGTATTTGACCTGTTTTTTCCAAAGTTGCAGTTTGTTTTTGTTTACCTTGTGTCCTTGTGTGGCTAAAAATTATAACAATGCTATGGTATCCTCTCTGCATTCTTGCTGGGTAGGGGCTGCCAACAGAATGTCGTCTACATAAAGTAAAATCTGACTACCTTTCGGTGGGATAAATCCCACCAGGTAACTTGCCATTTCTTGTGCGAATATTGTTGGACTTTCACAATATCCCTGTGGTAGTCTTGTATATGTATACCGTTTCCCCTGAAATGTAAATGCAAACCAATGTCGGCTATCTGGGTCTATCGGTATTGAGAAAAATGCATTGCTAATATCTACCACAGAAAAATACTTTTGTTGAGGTTTCAATTCATTCAATAAAGTGTGTGGATCTGGCACCGTACGTGCCCTGGGTATAATTGCATCATTTACAGCTTGTAAATCTTGGACCATACGCCATTCTCCATTTGCTTTCCTAACAGGAAATAAGGGTGTATTACATGGTGAATCAGGAGATTCTATTAAGACTCCTTCCTTAAGTAAGGCTGCTATTATAGGTTTGATTCCTATTTCTGCATCCTTTCTTAAGAGATACTGTCGATTTTGAGGTCTAAATGCTGATTTTGGCGGGATAGTAACTGGTCCTGCTGTACGAATAAGTCCTACATCTGATTTCCCTGTTGACCAGAGAGTCTCTGGTATGTCTCGTAAGGCTTTTTCCTCTTCCTCTAGTAAGAGTGCTACTCAGCTATCCTCACTTGCCTGAGTGCACAGCTGGATGTGTCTGTGTTATCCAATTTAATTTCTGCTTTTGTACTCCTTGTTCAGAGAGTTCTAACTCTGTCTGTTTTTCCCACCTTGTGACTTTTTCTCCTAGGTCTGCCCACTTCAAATTTCTATCTTTAGTTAAACTTACATGTGGTAATCGAATAGATTTGTAAAGTGCTAGGAATTCCTGGGGCAATGAACAGCTTACTACACTGTTTCCTTCTGTGTCCCAGTACAAATTTCTAATACTAACCTATTAGCATGGTTTCTAAACAGTTCTTGCTCATATTCTTTATCAGGTCCTGGTCTGTTACAGCAATATAGAGTGCAATGCAACAAATGCTGTTTATTAGTGTCAAGGGAGGGGGATTTACTGATGGCTACATTCATCAGTTCTTCGGTTACTGCCCCTGGACCAGTCGTAACTAAGTCCTGGCTGTACCAATAAAATGTTTCACCCTCTGGTCGCACTACAAAAGTATCCATTTGTCGCTGTGCTTCCATACCCTGCATAGTTGGAACTACGGCTATGCCAAATATCTGCATTAGGTCTCTGCCCAAGAGATTCACTGGGCATTTTGCAGAAACAACAATTTTGCTTCTCTGGGTCATCCCTGAAACTGGGTCAGTTATCGCTATGTTGTGGGAGAGTGGATCCCGATACAGCTGTCCATTAGCTGCTTTCACTAATATATAGTCCAGTGATTCTGAATTTTCTGGTAGTTTAGAAGGATGTATCAGGGTCCGTGAAGCCCCTGAGTCACACAGGAATTTGACTTCCCTCCCTTCTACCAGAAGTGTAACTTCCGGTTTTGTGTCTGCTAAGTAGAGCTCTAAGCTCAATAATGCTAAGTCTAAAATTTCATTTTCTTCATTATCTATGAATTCATGTACATCCTCTATTTCTTCTGTCACATCCTCTACCCTTTCTATCACATTTGCATTTGTCTTTTCTTGTTTATTCCTATCCAGTGATTCTTGACTGTCATATAGTCATTCCTCACCCTCCTTGTCTTCTGTGGTTACCTTTTTATTTTGCCTGCAATCCCTTGCTAAATGTCCCTTTTTCCCACATTTGAAACATTCACCCCTTTTCTTTCTTTCTTTAAAGTCTTCTGATCGCTTATCAGATTGTTTGTTTCCCTGGGTATTTTTCTTACCCTTCTTCCCAGTTTGTACTACAAAGACTTCTGATCCGTCTTCTACTGCAAATACTTGAGTTTTTTTTTTCTTTTTGCTATTAAAATGCCTTTCAGCATGTCTTGCATATTCAAGTAATGACTGTAATCTACTTGTACGATAATCTACCATGTGCTTTGTAATAAAGCTTCTAATGGGCGCAATACTGCCTTTTAAAAATGCATTCTTTAGCTGTTGCTCATATGGGGAATCATGTGTTTGATCTTCGGGTACCTGCATTCCACAATGGTTATTAAAACATTCTAATAATCTGGCATAATATCTATCAACAGTTTCACCTTCTTGTTGTATGCATTGATTAATGCAAGTCCAATCAGCCCTAGGCTTCTATTTCTAAGAGATTCGGTTTGTCAGGCCTTTCACTCTGTTGTCCAGTTCTGTGTTACTATGTGGGAGTGGTCTACGATGTGAGTCACGGGGATTCCAGTTGCCACTGATCATGTGCCAATCTGGACCTACGATTTGTCTAATTACTTTCTCTACTTCTTCTCCATTCAAATGGTAACTTAACCTCATGCCATCTTCTAAGAATTTTCTAAAATTAACTTTTGGATGGGGAATTCCCTCTGTGGCTTTCTGGATGTCTTCCGGTGTCCACGGTCTATATACTAGAAGAGTTGGATCCTGTCCTGCCTGTCCTGCCTGTGGATTTGGTACTTCTATGAGTGGACATATGTCTTCCTCACTCATAGCTTGTGAATTTTTATTTATTTCATATAATTCAATATCCCCTCTCAAGTTGTGTGTTCGAGACCTGGTCTCGATAGGATCTCTGACAAATGATTTTGATTTTGCAGGAACAGCTGGGTATAGCGGAGGTAGATCAGCTTGTCCACTCGCTTCATATTCTGGTAAGGGAAGCGGAGGGGGCGGAGGAGGGGCTGTTGCTATTACCAAGTTATTATCTTCTTTATCTAAGAACATTGCTTTTGAATTTTTAATCTTTTGTTCCCTGCAGTTTGCTTCCTCAAGCCACCTGTGTGCCTGAGGGACTCCTAATTGTCGTTGCTTTTTTAGCTGACCTTTCGCATCTGTTTTAAGTTGTCTAACAAGTTTAATAAGTGAAGGTTTATCTAAATTACCATCAAATTTGTATTTATCAACCCATTTTGTATAATACTTAACATTATCGGCACGCTGTAATTGCATATATTTCGCGTCTTCGGTTAGGGGCAGGTCTCAGGAACTTTTCATGCACTGATTTCCCATGTTGCCTTAGCTAAGTCAGAAATTGTTACGTAACCCTTCTTATCACGTGGTACCATGATTTTACACCTTTTCACAGTTTATCTAGAATAACTGCCTAACTATTCTGTTTCCCTGATCTATGACAAGACAGCAATCTTTTTATCCCTGATCTGCACATGCAAATCTCCCTGATAAAACAATACTGTAACAAGTCCCTGATTTAAAACAGAAAAAAAGATAAATTTCTCCTTACCTGACCCTTTGTGAGTTGATTCACCGGAACATTGACTCGTCCTCCAATCCCAGATCAGAAACAGTGGCTGGCCTCTTTTGAACGACAATTCAGTCGGAGGTCTTTCAAGACAGAAGAGCCGATGTGGCCACTTCTCCATATGGGTACATGCCACCGGGCCCAATTCTGATCTGAGCCTAGAGTGAGAGGTACTTTCTCGTCCGAAGGACCAAAACTGTCAAAGGAAAAATATATTTTAAAAATGATCAAGACACGGTAGGTTCAGGTTAAGGCACTTTAATCTTGCAACAAGGAGACAAAAACATGCTAATACAGAGTTTGTCTAACTAGAATCAGGAAATGCAGTCATTTTTATACACTTTCTAATAACACATTGCCTACCAAGCTGACGTAGTGAATCGCAAGTTTTGTCATCATTACTTCACAGTCATTGTTTTTACAATATTCTGCTAGTACCATCAATTTTTGTGAGAAACTTCCTAAGAAAAACAACGTGGCCTTGGCTACCACCGGTTAGATATATGCAATGTTACCATTCAAGGTACTATGGCTAATTCGAGCACAAAGCAAGTATAGATTCCAGTTCATTTCTCTAACAGTCCTTTGTCTATGTTATCTCTAAACTTCTGCAGCTGCACATGTTCTCATACTTCGAATAGAGCTGATTGTTTAAAATCATTACATTTACAGAATATAGCATTGTTCATTCATTTTTCCTGACCTAGCAGATAATCACCTGCTTCTCAAGTACATTTCCAAAAGGCATAAACATGAATATTGCTGTGCTAGCAATTACTAGGTCAGAGGGCATCTTGCAAGTTTCAGAAAGCACACTGCAGTTTCAAAAAGCATCTTTTCAGTCTCATATGAAACTCAACTGTATATAAAACAGTGCATATAAAATAGAATGAAAAACGTGTTAACTTATTTAGTTTCTAATTAGCATTAAGCATACACACATTAATACATATTTTTCTGACATGAACACTCTCTTCTCCTTCTCGACCTAGAACTTTGTCAGCAGCACCAGTAACATTGACTTCAGCATCTAGCACATACAGATGTAGAAAAGCTCTAGGAGGCCCTTGCATTATCTCAGTTAAAATTTCCAAGTCTCTACTCCAATGGTTTGGATTATTGAGGGAAAATCAGAATGTAGGGTGCATGCATACTTCATACAATTCTGCTGTAGGTGCACCATGTGGGATTGGCTAATTATGATGCAATTCACCTGCTTAGGATTTAAGTGATGTGATTTAAAGGGCAAACTGTCATGATTTCAAGTTTTCAATTGCTGATTTGCAAACATCTCCGACACCATAATACTGGGCAAGATCACACGGATTTACAAGGAACAGTAACATAACAACAATTTGGGGCACCAGCACACAAGGAAGTGCTGCAATAGGGGACCAATCACAATATTTCATCATCTGGCAGCATACCATACAATAACAAATGTTTATGGAATCCCTCATTTGCCATTAAGCTGTATAGTGCAATGAAAACAATTGCAGTAATAAAATGTCCTAATGAAGACATGTAATACAGAGCATAATTATCTTAGGAATAGGTAATGCCTGTGAACAGTGGCAGACATAATAGACTTTTGCATCATGTCATTTTCACACACATGCCAGGACAAATATCCAAGAGATGCATAACAATCATGGATGCCACAGAAATACGCATATTGGTTATGTCATGAAGAACACCCTTGAAGAGCTTACAACACTTTCCTGTCGTAATGGCTATGGATGTCCTACCCTGTAAGGCAATTCCTGAAAAGGTTGCCCTCTGAGGGTGCAATAACTATTGCCTGCATGTCAGCCTCTGCTGTCTGACAGACAGATATTACCAGATACAACCCCCTGCCTATTATACTAGGATCTCTCGAGTCTGTATTGACTGCATGTGCCACATTAGATAGCAATGGAAGCCATCACAAATAACTGAACTGAATATGTGCAATAATAAATGAGTTACAAATATAATATGAACAATCAGATTTGGTCAGAATACTGGAAAGAAGCTGCACATCATACTGTCCACACAAGGAAGCTGTTTCCATCATGTATTACACACACACACACACAGTCCCAGAACTGAACCACAGTCTATCTCTGTAGGTATGCTGTTCATGCCAGTACTCAATGCATGTGCCGCAGAATCCGTCAAAGCATGAAGTACCCCAAGTAACCATTTCACTGCATTCACAGCCTGTGATGACATATCATTATCCAACATAAAAATGGATAAGAATAACTAGATAAAATGGTGCTTATGTAAAGTCAGTACATTCATATAATGTTGCCCTCTCAGGAATTGAACAGCAAGCTATGTATCTTTAACAACTCATGATATGTGCATGAGCTGCAAGCACCACAGTGGAAGTTTTAACATGACTGTGACACTCCACCTATACTAACTTAGTACATCATATGTATGTGCTGTAAACAACCTCTGAGATAAAAAGGATGATTAAAGCCTCTCCCTCTGTAAATGGACACATCATTACTGTGGTGAATGCCATTCATACATTACATTATATGGCCCAATAATGTTAACAGGCACTGAATGTGGATGTTGAACACATGAGCATTTGGTAGAAGTGTCAGTACAATTGTGAGATATGTGAGTATGTAAAGTTATTACATCGCTGTATTGATGCAAGGGATATGCATGTCTGTGATTGTTGTGCTATGTCAACAACATATAGAATGTCATCTGAGTCCCTCATGCCAGAGGGTAATGCTTGCTACACAAGTTATGTAAGGAAAATGGCTTTTTGTAAGAGGAATCAACATCTGTATATGTACACAGCAGATGTGTTTGATAACAGTGTAAGTGACATGTACAGTCAGAATAACACTGACACAACATTATCTGAGCAGTAATGGCTGGATTTGAACTAACTACCTATGACCATAATCTAAACATCAGTGGCTGAATCACAAGTGCCACACAACATGTTGAGGTATAACTGGGACAATGCACAGTTAAATGGAAGACATCACTACCGTTCTTAGCTGGATATTTATGGTAAAAACTGGTTGAAGTGCACAATAACACTGAAGAGGTACACCTCATACATATATTTGAAGACTACTATACATAGTATAAGGGTGAAAGATACACTCACAGCTGGTGTCGAACATCCTACATATATAGTTACACAATGTACAAATCACAGTAACACAGTCACACAACACAGGAAAATTCACATTCAAATTTTGAGATACTACAATTATGGCAACATTATATAATCATTGTGTGGCCAAAAAGTGATTTTCCTTGGGAAGCTAGGATTTGCTAATGTAACAATGTGCCACAAAATCCATTTCATATGTAGAGGTGTATATAAAGGTGGTTGTAAGATGGTCAATGGTATATGGTAGTAATTACAGTCACACTATTTAAGCAATGATGTACCCAAACCACCTACCTATCGACTTACACCATCTGTACAGCACATTATTAGCGGTCAGCACCACAGGAGAATACTGAGTACAAGTGGGCATATAGCATCTATGAAGGGATGATATCAGTAGTGTATTGCCAAGAAGAGGTATCTTGATACAAGAGCAAGACTATACAAAATGACTTTTACAGCCATCTGGGGTTGTAAATATTGCCGCTGCAAGTGTGTTTATATCAATCTTGCATTCAGTTTCAGTCATACAAACATTTTCTAGAAGTTAAGTCCTGCTGTATTTGAACCTCCGATATATCCATTTGCACATTCTAAGGAACAGTGTAAGAAATGCAAACACCACAGGAAAAATCTGACATTTAAAGTGCGACAGTTCACTTTAGAAAGAATGACTTCATCAGTGTGCTGTACCAGGGGTGTAGGCAGAGAACATAATTTTGCAGTTGTGTGCTCATTTTGCTGCCCCACAAATCGCCTATTTGAAAAATGGAAATGTTATCCCAACCTAGCAAATTTTTGCATCACTTTCCCTATAAAACATGAAATGATGCAGATTCCATCTATGAGACTTCTATTAGAAGCATTAACTTAGATACTTATGGACACAGGATGGCCTAAAATGTAATGGATAGAAAATTGTACTCGGTAAAATGCAAACAGTATGCCTGGCCATATCCTTATGTTGCAAATAAGTTATGGTTGTGAAAGGTGAGATTAGAGGACAGTGGAGTCATCTACCAGTTTAAAATGTTTATCCAGAGTAAAGGTTGATTGAGCATATGCTCACCTAACTGTAATCACCGCCACTCTCACACACAATTTCCCCATATTGAATAGTGACCCTCCTACCTATCTAGGTTACACAATGTAGAAATCACTGTATTAGCTACAAGCACCACAGAAGAAATCTAACTCTTAAGGGGAGAGAGTGCACTTTTGTCAGGATGACCTCATTAGAGTTTTTCATAGAGGATGTTTCAGTAAAAAGTGGGATAAGGGAGCTGTACAAAAAATTAAATGTATTCCTCTCAGGGGAAATGGATACATCAGCAAGCATTACACACACTTTCTCATGCATACACACACATTTCCCATATGGGGCAATGAACCTCTTAGCTAATTATACAAATTAGAGAACACTGTATTAGTCACAAGCATCACAGAAGACGTCTGGGAATCATCCATTCTATCTATCTATTTATGCAATCTAGAAAATACTGCATTAGTTACAAGCACCAGAATAGAAGACTGACATTTACACTGTGAAATAGGACGTTTCAACTTTATGAAAATCTACAGCCTGAAACAGATGATACTGTGCATCATATGCAGTGCAACAAATGCATGTATTTGCACAGAACAATGCAGCATCACTATGATTGTTGCATGCAATTACATGCTTTTGTATTAAAATGTATATACTTTTCTTCATGTACATTGGATTATTGTGAGGGAAATTGACATGTTTCACATTATGGGATGCCTTAGACATTCACTGTTGTGCACCAGTGGATTATCAATCAAATTTTCCTGCAACTTCATGTCAGAGTGATTGCACACTTGAATTGTCTCATACTTGTACTGTTTGCATTGCCAAAACCAACATAAAAGTGAAACATAGGACAGTGCACTGCAAAATAACAGTGATGGATCCTGTGAGAATAGGTTAACCAAACTTGTAACACAGTTGCAAGTGTAAACACTGTAGAGCAGACATGCACTTAAATGACTGAATTATTTGAGTCAGCATTATTCTGAAATCATTGACAAAAGTAATACAGATATACTAGCATTGTGCAACCTAAAGTAATAATTATTTTTATTTCACTCTTTGAACACAGTGCTGCCAACCTGAATTGCACTGTTGATGGTAAAGTATTAGTGCATGCATAGTCATATCTTGAAGTGTTGAACTTAGGAGAGGTATTAGCATTACTCTATGTTGTTCTGTGCCGACTTTCATGCAGAGATCAGTACAAAGACAGCCTTCATTATAGGGAGCAGGTGCATTAATACTGCAGCAAGATATTGATGTGTTAAGGAAAAGTGTGGCCAAAATGTATAGCCACAGGAGTCAGACAAAATGCTCTGAAACATTTTTTTCATCCATCTGGATTTAAATCTTTTGAGCACTGCAATAACATATTTCTAGATGAGTATTGTCTATGTATACTATGTATGAAGTCATAGTTCTAACCATTAACATTTGACAGCAGATTTCAGCAAATGTGAATGCACTTGTTAATGGCTGGAATAAAACACTTGAATTTAGTCAAAGAAACTATGCACGAGCCTTAGTTCATCACACCACAAAGAAATTAGTTTTACTATGTTTAAATAACACATCTGAAGCACAGCGGCAACTTAATGAAATAAAAGGGGTGAACAGAGCGACAGAGACAGATGCAGAGTAATAGCAACAATATGTTTTGTGGGACATGTAGGAACATCTATATGGTGTGTTACTCTTATTAAATCATCATTAATCTGTGCAATACATTGCTTGTTATAGCGACAAATAAGGCATAGGAGAGTGCAATAGACATGAAGACATAAGCAAGATGAGGCTGACTTAACAAGTCTCCCTGATGGGGCCACAATGTTTTTGCAAATGATGTCTTGCTGTACTATTCAAATACTGTGTTAGGGAAAATTGCACATGGAGAGAAATATAGATATTTACAGTTAAATTTATGCTAGAAATATCATGAATTAATAAATCGACCTACAGGTGTAATTGAACCCAAAACACCATGCAAAAACATCAGGCCACAAGCAGGATAGTTATCTCAACACGTCACATAGACACTCCTACTTTATTACATCTAGCAGCCCAAGAACTGTTCCATTAACTGTATCACAGTGCAGCCTTTACTCTGTATTAGCATAGCACAGTAGATTTAAGCACATTTGAGTGAAAATAACCAGACCACTGCAGATTAAATTGAAATATTTTGTTTTGCAATAAGATGTTAAACAGCATTCACTGTCACTCAGCATTGCTGCACTATGCCAACTTCCACACAAATGCTGAGGCATAAAGTGAAGGCTTTTCCAAGTGTGTTGTGTGTGAATCTATTTTTTTGACAGATTAAATTTGTGAAAAATGGCTGGGTAGGACAGTGTTGAATATGGGGTTTGCAAGCAGAGGATAGGACACAGGGGAAAGAATATTGGAATTTTCTGGAGGGTTGTGGGAGAGCTCTATAGCTATCAACTTCTTTACAATGTAAATGTCAACTGTACACACAATTTCAAGACTTTGGAGAGTCACGATACCAGTGATGAGTAACAGCTACCCAATAATGCTATTTGGCTAATTGGACCAAATCAAGTGTGCTAAGATGACACATAGGTGCAGTGAAGAGCTATGTATGGGGTGTAATTTTTTGAAGGGGAGAGGAACCCATTTTGTATTATTTATTTATTTGTTTATTTGGTACTTTTCCGTTATCGGGGCAACAGATGTAATGAGCGGTTGGAAGGTTAGCCCACGGTCGCAATGATGACACTGCTGCCGCTGATCCTTGCAGAGTGTCACCAAATGTATTATTTAATTAAAAAAATGTGCATGCATCACAGCTTTTATGCCCTTTAAAGTAAAGGAGCAGACAAACAATGAAGCAGCAACAGTAAGCGAGGCAAAGGTAAGCCGTGAAGGCAACAGTTGTAAATTGTCATCCAAACTGCGGAAAAGTCCAACTTAATACACAGATATTTTAAGACAGTAACACAGACAGTGAAGCTTTTGCAATCAGTCAACCCACTTAAACGTTTAAAAACTACACAAGTGTTGCTACAGAGCAAGGTTGATGCAAACTTCAGCAGATTTATTCATGAGAGAAATGACATTCATCATGATTTCACTGCCCAGTTTGTGCCTTGTCAAGTGAAATCCCCCCCCACACTGTTCTTTATTCGTCAGACCAAAAAAGCGGCTCCACTGCACTGTGGTAGGAGTCACAGTAAGTAACATACCTGTTACCCTGATATTTTCTTGTATTGCCATTGCCCTGAAGCTGCTGTACTTGGAACATCTTTGTTTTGTCATTACATGAAAACAGTATTAACTGTCATTTGTACACTTTTGGCAAACAATTCTATGAAGCAATATATCAGACATGTTTCCTATCTCAGAGAGGATCGTAGCTCTTCAAGTCTTTCCTCCACAAGCAGAGAGAAAGTCAAAATAATGGTGGACCAATGCTCCCCATTAGGAACAATTTTCAAATATTTAATTCAGTAAGAAAAAGTTGCATCAAAATACATCTTCTAAAGATTTTCAGATGCAACAGCATGGTAACATTCCAACCGCTTATTACATCTGTTGCCATAATAATGGAAAAGTACCGTTTATTTATTTTGAAAGAGAAAGAGGAATGTTGGGACAGGTGCTTAGAAATGAGAGGGTCAGATAGGTAGGGTAGGTTACAACACATTCATAAACATACAAGACAGACAGTGATGGTGAAGGAGACAAAATGTTTGGGGACACCATGATTGGGAATAGGTAAGGAACATTGGAGGTGTACCCAAGTCCAGGTTGAGAACAGTGATAATTTAGTCCTCACTCTCAAAACTGTCATCACTGTCTCCTGCACCAGCTACCTTGGTCAATGTTGGATGTGTCATCTTCTTTGCAATTAATTGCAAGACATTTTCAACCCTGCCAAATCATGCACAAAGACCCCTCTCCATGATAGCCTTCACCAGCCCTGTCAGCTCCTTCCAGGTGTCAAAATTGCTACCTCTACCACTACTGCTTCCAGAGGGTACCACTGCACCAATTGCCAGGGCAGAGCTACCTGATGCATGTGGAGAAAGTAGGGCAGGGGTTGTACTGGCAACAATGACAGGTTGTGAACCCAAAGTGCTCAGTGTCTGTGCTGTCATCTGTGGAGCTATGGTTCAGAGACACAGTGGTCAGTCTACCTCTCTGAACTACTGGTCATTTATTTTTCAGCAGCAAGGTATGCAAACAGTAAATTGTTAATAAACTATACACCCCCCAAAAAATAAAAAAAATAAATAAGTAAATAAAAAAGAGACAGCGGGGACAAAAAAGAGATAATTAGATACATGCATATCACATTACTGTATTTTTTCAATAAACTTTGTTTGGTCATGCATGTACGTTTAAGATAATTTACTATTGTACATTTTTACCATATCCATATATGATGCAAAGGTACTTATTTGCAATAAAATAAACAAATCTCACTGTTACGATATAACAAAGGGCAGCCTTTGTTTCCCTGTGATGGATAAGAAATATGCATTCAAATGAAATACTTGCAATTACCATACTTATATTCTTCCTGACATATTATTGCTGTTAACATTTTATAAATACCTATCTAGCAATAAAAAGCAATGTTACTTCTGGGCATTGTACCCACATGCAGTTAAGTTGCTGTTCCAATTGCCTAATTCAAGCAGCAAGAGTTACTGAGGAAGGCATGCACACTTGAGATGAAGGTTGAGATAGACTGATCAAGGTACTAGTGCTTGAGGGAATGAAAAGAAACTCCTGGCTTGAATTTGGACCTGCGTAATACTTATCCAGCACCTTTCAGAGGTAAGTTAATCTCTCCTGGTGCATCTCACAGTTTGTAACTATTCCCTCTGCGTCTGTACAGTACAAAAACAAAAAAAATATATTTGAAAGCTAACGAGTACCTGTGCTGAATGGATGGATCATTAATGTCATGTCATAGACAGGTGATGGGTCAGTGTATTTACACAACTGAGGAGGTGTTTGCAATCCTAAATTTAGCCTTCTAGTGGCTTAAGAGGCCCTGCTTGTGCTTCTTAAGGCCATTATAATGCTGATGACATTGTTCCCCAGTGCATGGAACTCCAGTTACACTGGAGACAGCCTTGGCTAAACTATTCCAAGCCTCAGCCTTATACTGAGAACCAGTATAATTTTCTTACACCAGCCT
This sequence comes from Protopterus annectens, assembly GCF_019279795.1. Lineage (NCBI taxonomy): Eukaryota > Metazoa > Chordata > Ceratodontiformes > Protopteridae > Protopterus > Protopterus annectens. The sequence continues at coordinate 691,676,566 of NC_056746.1, forward strand.
AAGATTGTAGAGCTTCAAGAGAAATGAAACAAATATCCAAGACTCCTCCAAACCTCACCTTTGTGCTGTAAATTTAGCACCATTCTCCCTCATCAGCCATGTCTGCAAAAGTAAGCAAACGAAATATGTCAGAATTGGCACCCAGTTCAAATCTCATGGGTAAGTGGCTGTGTGCAAAGATACACAGCCTTTTCAACTGCATTTGCACAACTGAAAGCAGATGGATTCAATGGCAGACATACTGGCACTAATTACATAAGATAGAAATAAAGGTGTGAAGCATGACATTGATCTTTGCCATGTCTAATGTTCAACCTATTGATACAGGTCCTAATGTTCCACAATGGAATGCTTAATGGCACGGCTTTTAATCCTCCGCAGTTTGTAAGAGGATAGAGGATGAATTTTGACACATTGTAGTGTTGGGGCTTACACAATGTTAAATTATTGCTGTACCAGCTGGGAATCAAACCCATGGGATAAATAATGCAAAATTAAACTTCATTTACTGATTGAAATAGCCACAGAAGAACTATCTTTTAAGAATGGAAATTAGAGATATATTAATTTCAGAATGAATGGAGATACACTTCAGAGAGGCCTGTATGTGTGTGATTTTAATTATTCCTGGGAATGCATTCTGATGTAAAAATCCGTATTTCAGTTTGTAAATGCATTTCAGATGGATGCAGTTGAATGAGCTGAGTAATACAGGTTGGGGTATCTTACATACATACTTCACAAGACATACCTGCCCTAAACACCTAGATAGGATATGTGATAAGTCATGATGATTATAACCAAAGTACTGTGTCCATTAAACATATAAAAGTGAATATTAAATTAAATTAAATATCATCATTGCCATGCTTAAAAAATTAGACACACATTAGCTTGAGGTTATGTGAAGCATTAATGATGTATGCTAAATAGAAGCGTTTTCTTATGCACTTTATTAATAGATTACTTTGCAAAAAATATATGATTATTATCAATTTTTTTTATTTTTACAGTCCTAATCAAAATTTTGTAAGAAATGGGATTCTTATACCCTGTGTAAAAGTATCTTTTAAGTGGACTCAAAACCTTAACTAGCTGTGTTTTTTTCATCTCAACTCACTGCACTTATACTTTATGCCACAGAGATGGGTATATACTTTTCCACTCAGTACTGTCCAGAGTGCTGAGGAAAGCACACATTTGCCATCTTTTCCTATCTATCCAACACTCTGGAATGGATTCATTAACAGCTACACAAAGTGGCACAATGATAGTGTGCTAATTAGTATTCAAGTGGGTATACATGATGTGTTGAGCCACCAAACAATGAGAAACATCAGAATATGCTAATGAAAGCATAAAGAGCTATATTTCATGCTAATTAACTAATCTAATATGACAGAGCTATTCAGGAATCTCTAAAACAATCATGTGCACTCAGTGTAGTTATTTGTCCTGTACACCAAAACTCTTTGAAATATAGCACAGTTACACTTGGAAAAACATGTTAAGGGTCGCTGCTGCTGCTATCATTATGCTCTATGTACAACAGGCTTTAAATCAGAGTGCTTCTGCTGCTGCTGCCAGACTTCAGGCAATAAAAGAAGGGTGTTTAGACCCCATTTGACTTAACTTGGACTGTATGACACAGAAACTGCTGAGCAACACATGGTGGACAGGGAAACAATGAACTATTCAACCTCTGTTGACCCCAGCTCAGGTCCCAGGGAAGTCATAGAGAACTCATCCCAGAGGAAACAAAAGTACCAGCATCAGGAGGAGGGTAAACAGCAGGCATCCTCCAAGCACCTCTACCAACCCTCCTGTGAGGCACCTTGACTTCACTATGGCTATGGGGAGAAGCAACCAGCTCTGCGACCAGAGTAACCACACTTCCCTCATCAACTGAGTCACCTCAATCTATCTTATATTAGAAGTCTCCATGTCATGGTTAGGTGTAGGCATACTGACCAACTCTGAAATATAAGCAGGAGTTGTGTGAACCACAAATTCAGTGTCACACTGATCCTCTACACCTCCAAACTGTGACTCTTCATTGCCACCATCATCATCAGAGGCTTCTGATACTCTGACATCAGGTGGTAGGAGTTCCACATTTCCATTGCCATGATACTCTATGACAACAAGCAATAAACATAACAAACAGAGCCATAGAGAATAAAACTGATAGAATATTTTATTTTTCTTATATAAAGGGCATGCTAAACTCTAATAGATGCTGAAGGAACATTAATTTTACTCTCATTTGGACCTGCATCTACTTTATATATAATAATAACAATAACCAAATATGTGCTTACTAGGTACAGGTGGTCTTGCAGCCTGCAATCCATATGTCTCTGTATGTGAGGAAGAGAAAGAAAAGAAGGCCGTCAAGTATCATGATGCAAATATAACAAAAAAGAGAGCACTGTCCCCTTTGCATGTGCAGATTAAGAATGTTCTCATACAAAAATATAATGAACAGTAGGATCCCACTCCCAAACACCCTCCTCTGTCTTTCTGTTTCTATGTTGTCTCACTGACAATGCTGGCTCTACCTATTTCAAACATCTAAGATATATGCAAATAAAGATATAACAATGACACTTGCATTTTGCATACCTGGAGATTCTGCTTTAGATACTCTGGTTTGTTATCTACAAAAAGCACCAACATCAAGGAATCTGTGTGAACCCTGTGCCAAGATATCTGGATCTCTGAGAGTGGACAGGAACTCCTCTGTTTCAGTTAAAGGTGGTTCAGTAGCAGGACCATATCCCACAGCCACCTGTTCCAAGGCAACTGCAGCTGCTCTATGGCAGCCACATATTGTCATATAATTTGCCTGGTGTCATACTTGGGAGTAACTTTTCCCCTGCCCTCCAACAACAGTGATGTCATGGACCACCTGCTGCTCTGTCTTCTCATGGGAATGTTGGTCACCTCCACCTCTCCCTAAGAGAAATGCTCCATGCAAATTTTTTCATCAGTGTTTGATGGCTTGCTGGGAACAAATTTCTTCTTGAGTACCATATGTCTTTATGAAAGAAAATGAAAACAGACACAAACTTGAATATATAATACATAAGATGGTTGTGAAACCAATAAGGTTCATGAGTTGGTACTAGTATATCGGCCCTAGGGCCTATACAAGCCTAGCCATAACAGTTCCCTGGATATTTCTTCCCACAATATTTACTTCTCTGGACCCCCTGTCTAGCAGAGTGACTGATGTGATCCCAGGGGTGAATTTCATATCTCCCATCCAATCGTCAAGGTTCCTTTTGAAGAGGGTCAAGGAGGTGCTCTGCCTGACATGTATGGGCAGTTTATTCCAGAGTATGGGGAGTCTCTGTGTTAGGAACCTATCCCTTCAGCATGTTTTGTTCATTGTGATGACAAAGTTTAGATCCCTGGAGCATATGGCTTTGAAGGATTGGGATTTCTTTAAGTCGAGCATGTCCAACAGCTCATGGTTTGACATGGCCTTGTATGTTAAGTAGAGATCGCCTCTGAGTAGACTATATGCCACAGAGTATAGTTGGATTTTTTTTAGATGGTTAGCACAGGGCATCTGCTTTAGGCCTGTGATTCTTTTAGTGAGGTATTTCTGCGGCCTTTCCAGCTGTTGCAGATGTCTTGTGAGGTACATACCAAACAGGTTGGTGTACTCTATAATGGGTCTAATGAGAGATGAGTACAGTGGGAACAATGACCTCCTTTTTTCTGGACAAAAAGCCCTTAGTGATGAGGTGTGCCACATAGAAGGATTTTCTGACTATTGTGGTGATGTGCTTATAGAAGGTGAGACCACTGCCACCTGTGTCCCTAAGTCTCTCATCAAACTTTCGGTGTTTATTGTATTGCCACCTATGTGGAAATTCATGGGTACACAGTTTTTCTCAAAGGGGATTACTATACATTTCTTGGCATTAAGCTTGAGCCCATGGCTCTGGCACCAAGCATCTGTTTCTGTAAGGCCATTTTATAGAATATCCACATCATTTGGGGATTCAGTAATGGCTCCCAGTTTGCAGTCATCTGCAAACTTTGTTAGCCAGAGTCCTTTAGTGTTGGCCTGTACTTCAGAGAAGTAGATGCCAAACAAGAGTGGTCCTAGGACTGAACCCTGAGATATTCCACTTGTCACTTGTCTGGAGCTGTATTTGGCATCAGCTACTTTTACAGTCTGGGTTCTGTCAGTAAGCCAGTTGGCAACCCATCAAGTGACATAGGGATTTATGCCCAGCTTAGTAAGTTTATCTATGATTCCAGAGTGGGGGATGGTGTTGAAGGCCTTGGCAAGGTCCAGATAGGCTGTGTGGACCGCCTAACCCTGGTCCACAGCTCTGGAGACTGATTTGAAGAAGTCAATCAGGTTCAGGAAACAAGATCGGCCCTTCACAAACCCAAACTGGGTGACGTCCAGTATTTGAAGGTTCCCAATGTCTTTATCTATATGTTCCATGATAATGCGTTCCATGCCCTTGAAGATCAGGTTCATCAGACTGATGGGACGGTAGTTTCCAGGATCCAAGGTGGATCCCCCCTTGTGGAGTGGAATAACTGTAGCTGTGGGCCACTCAGTGGGCACAAAGCCTGAGGTGAGGCTATGATTAAACATGACACTTTGGTGAGGTGCCAGTTCATTTTGTAGTTCATGTAGTACACAGCCCGGGATGTCATCTGGTCCCATGGATGCTGTATTCTTAGCTTTGGAGAGTGCGTTTTTTACCTATGTGGCCATGATTACCAGAATTTGGCAATCTTTTGGTATTGAAATGGGCCCTTTAGGGGGTGAGAGGGGGGTGAATTTGCCAGGATATTGGCAATATCCTTGGGATCAGTATATTTGAAAACCTCAGCTTTGGCCGGCTAAGAACTTGCTGTATTCAACTGGACATATAAGAGAATTTAAATACCTTTATCTGCTCTTTTTTTTCAAAAAAATGCAGTATTTAAATTGATTTTAACTGTGTAAAAGGAATATTAACTGAACTGGAAGTTCGTCAGTGTTTGCTGAATTTTGTTATTTGCTAGTAATTACAGGTGTGGGGGTAGTCACATTCTTTGATTTCCTGTCCTTGCCTATTTAAGTGGTACAGTGTGACATAGTTTCTGCTTAAAAACCTCAGCTTTGGCCGGCTAAGAACTTGCTGTATTCAACTGGACGTATAAGAGAATTTAAGTACCTTTATCTGCTCTTTTTTTTCCCAAAAAAATACAGTATTTAAATTGATTTTAACTGTGTGGAAGGAATATTAACTGAACTGGAAGTTTTCACTCTGCTCTTCTTTGGTACACCTTGTTTGCTGTAGCATAGACTAGATCCAGGCCTGCTGAATCTAGCTTTGTTTATATGCTTGTTGTTTGTTTGCTTGTTATTTCCCTGGAACGCTAATTCCACCTAATACACAGCTTCTCAGCGCTTCTGTGGATCACTAGTGATATCTGCATTGCTTACTGTACTTATTTCCTTGTTTCACTTGAAAGAAAGTTACTGTTTGTCATTTTTGCATTTAAGTTACCTGTAACACATTGCACGTAAGTTACCTGGCACTTGCTCACTAAAGCAATTATATAAGTCAGCACTAAAATTAAAAGCACTACACCCTCACTCCCCACTGGCCCTTGTTTTCAATTATTAAGGAATTCCCAATATTATTCTAGCATGTCCAAAGGTCAATTGTCAATCTCCTCTCCGGTCCAGCTGGTGAATCTGGGAATCTTGAGGCAATGTTACAACTGCCTCATGTACACAGACAACCCTCTCCTCCTCCCAACAAATTCCAACACATGTGAGAGATGCAACCATATAGCCAAACTGGAGGCTAAGCTCTCTCAACTCAGTACTGGCATAACCAGTCAGGAGGAGAAGGAAACCACACTCACTACAATTCCAGTCTCACATAGACCTACCATGACAGCAAACCAAACACATACTCACACAAAAACATACTCGGAGGCTCTAAATAAAGATCTGCCGAAGCAGCAGAGACCTCCAAAGCAGACACCTAAGCAGCCACTACCCCAAAACAAAACACGTGCAACACATATCTCACAAAGCCAGTGTGCCGAACAGTCACAGCCCTTAAGACTAAACAATACACCTGATACACTTGTAATAGGTGACTCTATCATCAGGCACACTGATATCCCGCTCACCAGGCTGAACAAGAAGAGGGTCACGGTGAGCAGCCTGTCGGGTGCTAGGATCCGCCACATAACACAAGCACTCAGGTCACTCCAAGGCAAGTACAAATATGACTCAGTCATTGTTCATGCTGGTGTGGATGACCTGAGACGTACCTCCCTGGACTACAAGAAAAGAGACATAAAGGAGCTCTCTGAGCATGTAGCCCAGGCCGGTATGACCCTGACCTTGAGTAGCATCTTACCCTCACCAAGAATGATGCCACAATATGAAGACAAGATGATCAATTTCAACAATTGGCTTAAGTACTGGTGTCATTCAAAGGGGATCCAATGCCTGTTATCTTGGGATGATATGCTCGACAAGCCACGATGCTTCACTAGGGATGGCTTGCACCTGTCACCCCTGGGCTTTCAGATATTGGCAAAGGCTCTTGCTACCCCCATAGTGCCTTTTTTAGGCAAGGCTAAAAAGACAAACCCACCTCCATAGGTATCACAAGGGATAAGAAACTAAGAGTAATGCTACTCAACGCCAGAAGTCTAAACCTCAAGATGCATGCACTCGAAACTCTCCTTAGCATGGAGAACATCGATATCTGTGCAGTAACAGAAACCTGGTTCAAGGCTCCCGAGAGCACCCCAGCACTACCAGGTTATACCTCATACCATGCTTTTCAGCCCCAAAACTTGGACCAAACCACAAAAGGAGGGGAAGTATCGATATTCATCAAAGATACCCACACCTCCAGGTTGGTGGCAAAGCACGAAGCATCAGAGACTATCCATGTGCAACTAACAGTGGGTAAAACTGCCTTCCAGTTTATAGCCTGCTACAGACCACCCTCCCAAACCCAGGAACCCCACTCGGCCTTCCTGAGAACACTGGAAAATATGAAGGTCTCTCCAAACACCATTATATTGGGCGACTTCAACTACCCAAACATAGACTGGGAGCATTACTCTAGCTCCAACACCCTAGCCCAAAGTTTCCTAGAATTTATAAACTCAAATGCTATGGAACAACTTGTTACCACTCCCACAAGAGGGGAAAACATACTGGACCTGATCATCACCAACATGGGGACTCTATGCTCCAGACCAGAAGTGTATCCCGCACTGGTAAGATCAGACCATAAACTAATCTCACTGGATATTCACATCCCGAGCCCACCCCCTGCCCAGAAAACCACAGTGAAAAACTTCTCTAAAGCAAATTTTACACTCCTCAAAATTGAGGTGGAATCCTTCAAAGCCCCCGGGCCTGTGTAAAATACGGCCCAGACCGCAGAATCCTTTGTAAAAGCATTCTATGAACACCTTCAGGAATGCATGGATCATGCGATCCCAAATAAAACCAAGACCCAATCCTCCAAAGGCAGACGTCCTGTCTGGTGGACCCAAGCCATAAACAAACTATACAATAGAAGGAGGAAGCTACTAAATGATAGAGCAAAATCCCAAAAAGGGAAGGCATCACTGATCAGTATTAGCAAAATACTACTGGCACACATAAAATTGTCTAAGGCCAGCTTTGAGAGAAAAATTGCACAGGACACTAAGGATAATCACAAGGCTTTCTTTAGTTATGTTAGGAACCTGGGTGGGAATTCCCAGATATGCTCAGAATTAGTCCAAAATGACAAAAAATACACCGAACCCACAGACATTGCCAACATCCTAGCTGACAGGTTCAGCGCAAACTTCTCCCCTCCCACCAAAAGGCAAATATCTATCCCAGCAGAGTGCTGCCCCTGACATCTCAGATGCTCAGGTAAGAGCCGCCCTCTCCAAAGCAAAAACACAGCATCAATGGGACCAGACCGTGTCCCAGGCTGTCCTACATGAACTCCAAGAAGAGCTAAACCCAAACATAAAACTACTGTTCAATCTCAGCCTTACTACAGGATATGTGCCCAAAGAGTGGCATACAGCAACAGTGGTCCCTCTCCATAAAGGTGGTGCCTCAATGGATCCTGGAAACTATCGCCCCATAAGCCTGACTAGCTTGGTCTGCAAAGCTATGGAAAGGATCATCATGGACCTCATAAATAAAGATATTGGGGACCTACAAACACTGGATCCTACCCAGTTCGGCTTTGTTAAGGGCAGATCCTGCCTCTTAAACCTGGTTGATTTCTTTGAAACAGTCACCAAGAACATTGACGAGGGGAAGGTGGTCCACACAGCCTACCTGGACCTCGCAAAAGCCTTCGATACAATACCCCACTCGGGCATTATAGATAAGCTCACCAGCTTAAATATAAACCCCTATGTCACTAGATGGATTGCAAACTGGCTCAAGGACAGAACCCACATGGTTAGAATTGCTGGAGCCATGTCAGACTCCAAACCAGTTACAAGTGGTGTCCCACAAGGCTCAGTCCTGGGACCTCTCTTATTCGGTATATATTTCTCGGAGGTACAGGCCAACATGGAAGGACTGTGGCTGACCAAGTTCACAGATGACTGCAAACTGGGCGCCATAATCGACTCTCCAGCCGACACAAGCATCCTCCAAAAGGGCCTAATAGAAACAGACAACTGGTGCCAGAGCCATGGCCTCAAGCTAAATGCCAAAAAGTGTATAGTCATCCCCTTTGGCAAAAACAAAGTGCCCACAAATTACCACATAGGTGGTAATCCATTAAATACAGAAGAAGTAATTAGGGACCCGGGGACCCAAGTTGATAGCAATCTCTCATTTGACAACCACGTGGCCAAAGTGGTTAGAAAAACATTTTATATAGCCCACCTAATCATGAAGGGATTCACATCTAAATCAGGGGACGTCATTGTGCCTCTTTACTCATCCCTCATCAGGCCCATAATTGAGTACAATGCCCCTTTTGGGATGTACCTTACCAGACACCTGCAGCAACTGGAAAGACCCCAAAAGTACCTCACCAAGAGGATCAAAGGGCTCAAACAGATGCCATATGCTGCCCGGTTAAAGAAACTCCAGCTCTACTCAGTGGCATACCGCCTGCTCAGAGGCGATCTGTGCCTGACGTATAAAGCCATGTCCAACCCGGAATTAATGGACATGCTGCACTTCAAAAAATCCAAATCCCATCGAGCTACGTGCTCGAGAGACTTGAACCTCAGCACTGAAATAAATAAGACATGCTGGAGGGACAGATTTATAACCCAGAGGCTCCCTTCACTCTGGAATAAAATCCCAGTCCGGGTTAGGCAGAGTCCCTCATTGACTCTCTTCAAGTGGAATCTTGATGAGTGGATGGGAGATCGTAGGTTTACCCCGGGTATCACTTCTGTGTCACTGTTAGACAGAGGCACAGTATACTAACCTCAAAAAAGGGCATAGCAAAATAAATTTAAAATGGGTGGTGAAAGCCAAACACATTCTGGCTAGGCTTATAAATGCCCTAGGGCAGATAGCCTAGTATGAACCTATGAACCTATGAACCTATAATGCCATTCTGTTGTAGCTCAGAGAAAATCTGAGCATTGCCATTTAGATTCTTGACATAACTATAGAATGCCTTGTGGTTGTCTTTGGAATCTATGGCAATTTTATTTTCATAACTAGCTCTGGAGGATTTTATGAGGGATCTCAGTTTCTTACTGAGGCTGGTAAGGGAGCTTTTAGCATCCTGGGATTTTCCTCTTTTCTGCAACAGTTTCTTCCTTCTGTTGTATAATTTATTTATTACGCGGGACTACCAGACTGACTTCGTTTTTTTGGAGGAGAGCATCTTGGTTCTATTTGGGATGGCACGATTCATGCATGAGTAGATGTGCTCATACAGTGCCTTAGTGTAGGATTCAGCAATTGAACTTTCAGCTCATGTATGCATGGGTGTCATGAAGTTTGTCACTTCTGACTTGAATAGCATGAAGTTGGCTTTGGAGACGTTTTTTACAGAGGTTTCCTTACTGGGGGGTGGGGTGGGATGTGGATGTCAAGGGTGATTAGCTTATGGTCAGACCTGACCAATGAGGGGGTTACCACTTGTGTGGAGCATCTATCTCCCATGTTAGTAATGACCAAGTCTAGGATATTGGACTCCCTGGTGGGACAATGGATTAATCGATCCAGGGCATTGGAATTTATGAATTCCAAGAACCATTGGAAAAAGTGTTGGTACCAAGGTAGTTTTCCCAGTTAATGGCAGGGTAGTTGAAATCACCCAGTATTAGGGCGTTTGGTTGTATCTTAATATTTTCTAGTATGTTTAAAAAGGTGTAGGGAGAATCTTGGGGCATGGTGGGGAGTCTGTAGTAAGCTACAATTTGGATTGCAGTCTTACCTAGTGTTAGTTGCACCTGGAGAATTTCAGATGCATTGTGTTGGGCAACTAGCCTGCAGGTGTGAATATCCTTGGTGAATATGGACACTCCTCCACCTTTAGTGTTTCGGTCTTGGTTTTGTGGCCAAAAAGTGTGACAAGAGTTGTAGCCTGGTATTGCATGGGTGCTCTCTGGAGCCTAGAACCAGGTCTCAGTTACTGCACAGATATCAATGTTCTCCATTTTTAGGAGTGCCTCAAGAGAGTGCATTTTGACGTTTAGACTTCTAGCATTGAGTACCATTACCTTCAGATTTTGCATGCTTGTATCTGTTACGGTGTTGGTTTTGTCCTTTGAACCTTGCCTAAAAAAGGCACTATAGGGATGGCAAGAGCTTTAGCCAGTAACCTGAATCCCAGGGGTGACAGGTGCAGACCATCTCTGGCAAAGCATTGTGGTTTGTCGATCATGTCTTCCCAAGCAGACAGATACTGGATCCCCTTTGAATGACACCAGAAGCTTAGTCAATTGTTGAAGTCAATCATTTTGTCCTTATACTGCGGTATCATTCTGGGCGAAGGCAGAATGCTACTCAGGGCTAGGGTCATACCTGCCTGGGCCACATGATCCGAGAGCTCTTCCATGTCTCTTTTCATGTAGTTCAGGGAGGTACATCTGAAGTCATTCACTCTAACATGGACAATGACAGAATCATATTTATACTTGTTGTGGAGTGACTTGAGTGCTTGCGTTATGTGGCGGATCCTGGCACCCGACAGGCAGCTGACTGTAATTTTCTCCTTCTTCAGCCTGGTGAGTGGGACATCAGTGTGCCTGACTATAGAGTCACCTATGACTAAAGTGTTGAGTGCATTGTCTTGCCTTAAGAGCTGTTGTTGGGTGGCACACTGGTGTTGTGAGCTAAGTGTCACTTTGGTTGTGACTGGTGTTTATTTCGGAGGGTCTTGTTGCTTGGGCAGGTTAATGTTAAGGGCCTCCGCATATGTGGGTTTAGTGTTGCTATGTGTGGGTGTTGATGGTGTGGGTTTTGAAGGGCTATGAGTTACTTGAGGTGTAGTGCAGGTGTTAACCTTCTCCTCTTGAATGTCTAGCACAATCTTGGCTGGAGAGAACTTTACTTCCCGTTTGGCTATGTAAGTGCATCTCTCACAGGTTTTAGTGTTGGGTGGTAGGAGGAGATGGTTGTCTGTGTACATGAGGCAGTTGCCGCCTTGCCCCAGTATGCCCAGATTCACCAGGTGGACATGAGAAATTACCGGAAGCTGACCCTTGGACATGCCTGTTTAGGTGCTTTTTTTTAAAGTACAAGAGCTGTTTTCCCTTACCTTTGCAAGGTACTTTTCAATTATAGGCTGTTTAGTGCCTACGATTAATTTCTCCTTATTGACAAGGAGAGTTGAGTGCTTGTATCAGTTTCAGGCTTCCTAGTGCTTTCCAGCAGGTTCTAGAGCAAGTGCTGGACACAGGGGTTCAGATTTTAGTGCTGCTTCTGAGTGACCAGCTTGTTCTAAGGGAAAATTTGAAGAGCAGACGTTCTGGCACCTGTAATAGTTTAACTGTAGCCCTGCAGTGCTGCACAATGTGAAAAATGCACAAACACACATGTTTTTAAGCCAGAAAGTTGAAAGGGATAGAAATCAGCCCAAAAAGGCTAATAGAATTTCAGAGCTGGAAACCACTCCTCTAGTGTTAGATAGGCAGTACAATGCCCACCTCTCCGACTGCTAAGCAGTAGGACTTCCCTCTACCACAACAAGGTCTGGATAGCTCTGAATACAGAAAATAAAGTTCTGAGACAAGCAAAGCCTGGGATCTGGACTGGCTAGGAAAGTATGAAACGAGCAAAGAAGATAGAATTTTTTTTTGTTAAAACAGGCTAAACAATGCAATAATACAGTAAATAAACACAGAAAAGGCTAACACACTTGAGTGCGTAGTCCTAAACAGTAAATGCAATTAAAACTCTACAAAATTAGCAAATTAAAACTTTTTAAATGAAGCAAGGCAAGTGCACAACTGAAAAACTATTTAAGAGACAGTAATACAGTAGAATAAGTAGCTGGTCCACATATACAGAAAAGTCCATATATAGAGTCTCACAAGGGATAATTGGCTAGGCTTAAAATGGCTCACAAGGGCAGTTAGCTTAGTACTAATCTATGAACCTATGAACCTATATATATATATATATATATATATATATATATATATATATATATATATACAGAAAAGCAGCTAAAAGACACAAACAATTCAGATGCATTGTAACTTAAAGCACTTGAGTTGTCGAAATATTAAGGCAAATACAGTTATAATAAATGCACTAAATATATACTCTATATTTCCAAAATGTTTGAGAAGCACAGTCAGAACACAAGACAGGCATTTTTTTTTTAAGAAAGGGAGAAAGGAGGAACAGAAGGCCTTCTCAGATGTTCTCTCTGTATTAGGTAGAATGAGTTAATGACACTAGACTGGGAGGAGTGTCCTAGATAAAATTTACAATAGGGGCGGGCAACTGCAAAGTCACCAAGTATAACAACAAGACACCAACAAGGAGGGAGGGTGGGGACAATACTAAAGTTATTAACCTACACTCTTTAGACAGTAAACACTACAGAAATCTTTATGACAGCAGTGAGCCACAAAATTAAAGTTTTTAAACAGATAAAGGAGCAAAGAGACTCTACAGAAAGCTTTTAACTGCAAACAAATCAGTTACCCATGCAGATTAGTTAATAGCAATAATATACAGCAAAAAGTATGCAGCAGGCAATACAAAGTGCTATATATAAATTGCTAGAAGCAATAATCAGTATAAATAAGCAAAAAAAACAGGATACTTATATATCTCAGATCAGAGTTGTAGTCAATGCCCCTCCTCCACTCTGCTCAGTGTGTATAGACAGAAATCCTATCAAAGTTAGGGCTTAAATATGAGAAGATGCAACCTTAGACAACTTTTTTTTTTAAAAGCACAAAAGAACCAGCCCCCACTAGCCAATCAACACTATCTAGCCATGATGGTAAAGAAATGCCTCTGCTAATTCAAGATGGCCTGCTCATGTGCTCTGAACAATCATTGCAAAGACAAACAGGCCCAGAGCCAGCAATTCTGAACTGGGACAATACTAACGCTATTAGCCTACACTCTTTAGACAGTAAACACTACAGAAATCTTTATGACAGCAATGAGCCACAAAATGAAAGCTTTTAAACAGATAAAGGTGCAAAGAGACTGTACAGAATGCTTTTAACTGAAAACAAATCAGTTACCCGTGCAGATTAGTTAATAACAATAAAATACAGTAAAAGGTATGCAGCAGACAATAAAAAGTGCTATATATAAGTTGCTAGAAGCAATAATTAGTATAAATAAGCCAAAAAACAGGATCCTTATATATCTCAGATCAGAGTTGTAGTCAATGCCCCTCCTCCACTCTGCTCAATGTGTATAGACTTTGTCTTCAAATATCTTGGAGTTGCTTTTTTTGTTTTGATTAGTTTGGCTTTCTCCTTTGCATAAATATTACACCATATCAGATCTCTCTTTCTTTCCCAAGTCCATGCTTTTTTTTTTAACTTTCACAACCTCTGGGTTTTGCTGTTTATATTTTTGCACATCATCAGTCACTTCTTTTTCCAAACAGCCCAAGGTCTTTTGGTCAATACAATGTTTTTCATGAACCTGTTGTATTAGTGAACACAAATTAGCATTTGAAACTTTTACCTGTTTTTCTTGTGCAGGTATTTTTCTTTCCTCTAATTTCTCTCAGTCTTTTTGAATATCTTCTATCCATAAATTCTGATTTTCTTGCATAATAGTAACAATACATAATTCATTTTCAATCCTCAATAATCCATTCTATCATCTTTATGACTCTATTTTTGGCCTGTCAGTTTTTGTCATTTTTGTGGACTATGACTTCCTTCTACAGGGAGGGACATCATCCCCGAGCCTTGCATAACCCCATTGTAGGAATGTTTTTGTGAACTGTGGATTCTACACTGTCATTTTTTTCAGTCCTTGTACCAGTATGCCTACAAGGATAGGACACTTTTTTATCTTGGGACTTGTGCACCCAGATGTCTTTCTTTATTTTTTAACCTACTTCTGTCCATGATATATGCTTTATAAAATAATGTATAAATATGTGTTGTCTTGGTGAGATTTTGTTAAAACAGGGTCCACATTGTGAAGGTACTCAACAATGCCTGAGGATGTGATTCATTTCATCTTCCTTCAAACTAATATTGAAATCAATTTTTCTGATTATATTTATTTTTTTTTCGTTAAATATTGCCTTCTTCATTTGCACTGCTTGGCAGCATGGAATTAATTTTAGTTTAGGTTGCCTTATGGACTGGAAGCAAGCTCAGTGGCATTGCATGATTGTCAACACTCTGGATAGTACTCAGTAAGGCAAATATGCCTGTCAGGTGACATTCTCTGTGACACAAGATGCAAGTGCAGTCAGCCTAGATAAAAGGGCAGATGATGCATGGTTCAAATCTATATAACTGATAATTTTACAGAGTGTGATCAGAATGTATATGTAATCACATTTTGTGATATCATTTTCTTTTTTGTTTAAAAATCAAATGTTGTCGGTATTAAAAACATGTTGCTGTCTGTTTTCCACCAAGTCCCTGACTACTTGGGGACACACATAAACAGTAATCTAGCCTTTGACCATCACATCTACAGTTCTGAGGATTTAATTCTATGTTGTGCAACTTATAATCAAAGGTATGGCATCTAGGTCCAAGGAGGTCATTGTTCTACTGTATTTGGCCCTAATCAGATCAATCATTGAATACAATGCCCACTTTATTATGTACCTAACTATGCACATCCAACAACTGGAATGTCCACTGAGGGTCCTCACTAAAAGAATACAAGGTTCATAGGTACGTAAAAGACTATCTGCCCTAGGGCATTTATAAGCCTAGCCAAAGTGTGTTTAGCTTTCGCCACTCATTTTAAATTAATTTTGCTATGCCCTTTTTCGAGGTTAGTATACTGTGCCTCTGTCTAACAGTGACACAGAAGTGATACCCGGGGTAAACCTATGATCTCCCATCCACTCATCAAGATTCCTCTTGAAGAGAGTCAGTGAGGGACTCTGCCTAACCTGGACTGGGATTTTATTCCAGAGTGAAGGGAGCCTCTGGGTTATGAATGTGTCCCTCCAGCATGTCCTATTTATTTCAGTGCTGAGGTTCAAGTCTCTTGAGCACGTAGCTCAATGGGATTTGGATTTTCTGAAGTGCAGCATGTTCATTAATTCTGGGTTGGACATGGCTTTATACATCAGGCACAGATCGCCTCTGAGCAGGCGGTATGCCACTGAGTAGAGCTGGAGTTTCTTTAACCAGGCAGCATATGCCATCTGTTTGAGCCCTTTGATCCTCTTGGCGAGGTACTTTTGGGGTCTTTCCAGTTGCTGCAGGTGTCTGGTAAGGTACATCCCAAAAGGGGCATTGTACTCAATTATGGGCCTGATGAGGGATGAGTAAAGAGGCACGATGACCTCCCCTGATCTAGATGTGAATCCCTTCATGATTAGGTGGGCTATATAAAATGTTTTTCTAACCACTTTGGCCACGTGGTTGTCAAATGAGAGATTGCTATCAACTTGGGTCCCCAGGTCCCTAATTACTTCTTCTGTACTTATTGGATTACCACCTATGTGGTAATTTGTGGCACTGTTTTTGCCAAAGGGATGACTATACACTTTTTGGCGTTTAGCTTGAGGCCATGGCTCTGGCACCAGTTGTCTGTTTCTATGAGGCCCTTTTGAAGGATGCTTGTGTCAGCTGGAGAGTCGATTATGGCATCCAGTTTGCAGTCATCTGCGAACTTGGTCAGCCACAGTCCATCGTGTTGGCCTGTAATTCCGAGAAATATATACCGAACAAGAGAGGTCCCAGGACTGAGCCTTGTGGGACGCCACTTGTAACTGGTTTGGAGTCTGACATGGCTCCAGCAATTCTAACCATGTGGGTTCTTTCCTTGAGCCAGTTTGCAACCCATCTAGTGACATAGGGATTTATATTTAAGCTGGTGAGCTTATCTATAATGCCCGAGTGGGGTATTGTATCGAAGGCTTTTGCGATGTCCAGGTAGGCTGTGTGGACCACCTTCCCCTCGTCAATGGCCTTGGTGACTGTTTCAAAGAAATCGACCTGGTTTAAGAAGCAGGATCTGCCCTTAACAAAGCTGAACTGGGTAGGATCCAGTGTCTGTAGGTCCCCAATATCTTTATTTATGAGGTCCATGATGATCCTTTCCATAGCTTTGCAGACCAAGCTAGTCAGGCTTATGGGGCGATAGTTTCCAGGATCCATTGAGGCACCACCTTTGTGGAGAGGGACCACTGTTGCTGTATGCCACTCTTTGGGTACATATCCTGTAGTAAGGCTGAGACTGAACAGTAGTTTTATGTTTGGGTTTAGCTCTTCTTGGAGTTCATATAGGATGCAGCCCGAGACACTGTATGGTCCCATTGATGCTGTGTTTTTTGCTTTGGAGAGGGCGGCTCTTACCTGAGCATCTGAGATGTCAGGGGGGCAGCACTCTGCTGGGATAGATATTTGCCCTTTTGGTGGGGGTTTGCTGAACCTGTCAGCTAGGATGTTGGCAATGTCTGTGGGTTCGATGTATTTTTGTCATTTTGGACTAATTCTGAGCA
The DNA here is from genome assembly GCF_019279795.1 of Protopterus annectens. NCBI lineage: Eukaryota > Metazoa > Chordata > Ceratodontiformes > Protopteridae > Protopterus > Protopterus annectens. Next base: position 691,693,692 of record NC_056746.1, read on the forward strand.
GAGCTGGGAATTCCGACCCAGGTTCCTAACATAACTAAAGAAAGCCTTGTGATTATCCTTAGTGTCCTGTGCAATTTTCTCTCGAAGCTGGCCTTAGATGATTTTATGAGTGCCCATAGTTTTTTGCTAATACTGATCAGTGATGCCTTCCCTTTTTGGGATTTTGCTCTATCATTTAGTAGCTTCCTCCTTCTATTGTATAGTTTGTTTATGGCTGGGGTCCACCAGACAGGACGTCTGCCTTTGGAGGATTGGGTCTTGGTTTTATTTGGGATTGCATGATCCATGCATTCCTGAAGGTATTCATAGAATGTGTTTATAAAGGATTCTGCGGTCTGGGCCGTATTTTCCACAGGCCCGGGGGCTTTGAAGGATTCCACCTCGGTTTTGAGGAGTGTGAAATTTTCATTAGAGAAGTGTTTCACTGTGGTTTTCTGGGCAGGGGGTGGGGTCGGGATGTGAATATCCAGTGAGATTAGGTTATGGTTTGATCTTACCAATGAGGGATACACTTCTGGTCTGGAGCATAGATTCCCCATGTTGGTGATGATCAGGTCTAGTATGTTTTCCCCTCTTGTGGGAGTGGTAACAAGTTGTTCCATAGCATTTGAGTTTATAAATTCTAGGAACCTTTGGGCTAGGGTATTGGAGCTAGAGTAATGCTCCCAGTCGATATTTGGGTAGTTGAAGTCGACCAATATAATGGTGTTTGGAGAGACCTTCATATTTCCAGTGTTCTCAGGAAGACCGAGTGGGGTTCCTGGGTTTGGGAGGATGGTCTGTAGCAGGCTATAAACTGGAAGGCAGTTTTACCCACTGTTAGTTGCACATGGATAGTCTCTGATGCTTCGTGCTGTGCCACCAACCTGGAGGTGTGGGTATCTTTGACGAATATTGATACTCCCCCTACTTTTGTGGTTTGGTCCAAGTTTAGGGGCCGAAAAGCATGGTATGAGGTATAACCTGGTAGTACTGGGGTGCTCTCGAGAGCCTTGAACCAGGTTTCTGTTACTGAACAGATATCGATGTTCTCCATGCTAAGGGGAGTTTCGAGTGCATGCATCTTGAGGTTTAGACTTCTGGCATTGAGTAGCTTTACTCTTAGTTTGGTAAACACGAACCAACAAAAGAACAAGTGGTCAGGAACTGTAAAGGATTCCACACAGCGAGGTACCAATTAGCACTTTCTTTCACCTTTATTTTAAAATGTGAACTTCTTCAGAAAAAACGGGAACTCTCCCATGTTCCCGTTTTAAATGGATTAACAGGAAATGATGTCATGACAAATGTTCAAATGATTTACCAGAAGTATAAAGATATATATAAATATTTACAATTATTAAATTGCATATGTCACTTTTTTATCCAACAATCATATATAATTGCACATGTGTTCTCTTACTAATGTAAACACACTACCCGAAAATACTGTAAACCAGTCATTCACGATCCCACAAAGCGCTTTGGTGTCTAAGCGCTAGTGTTTACAAAAAAGAAGAAAAACGTATTTTTATAAATTACATGTCAGCTGTTTAAAATTTCTACGTAAAATGTTTTACAGTAGTACCATTTTGTACAATTATTGTTTATACTAAATGCTAAGTGACTACATTAATGTATATGTGTGTAAATTATAAAAAAATCAATCAAATGTTCATTATATTATGATCTTAAATCTAAATTTTAAATAACCACACTAACAAAATAATCTAACACTGATGACTAATGAAATCAACGTCACACATAAATTATAACAAGTGACACTCGAAAGATCAGTCCTAAAGATACAAGTATCTTTTACTAATGATACAAAGCGCTACATTAACAAAGCGCTTTAATTAGTGTATCTGTAATATAATCATCCCTCTGGATTTTACAAAAAACACAACTTGCGTCTGTTATGGATGCTTATCAAATCTATAACTAGGAAAATCTCTGTGTTGATAAAAAAATACTATTGAGAATTAATTGACTTTCTGCGACTATTGGAATATTATTAGATGTTGAACTATTAATTCTTATTTATAATTGCATAATACATATGTTACAAAAAATATATTTATAAGCTTGTGAATTAAATAAAAAATGTATATAAATATATATTAAGACTTATATTAAAAAACCTTGCGTGAGAGATGGCTTGTCTCACACAAAAAATGTTTGTATAAATCCTAACACAAAAATTCATAAATACCAAAGAAATTTTTGTAATAATGATTCCTATGGAAGGAAAAAATAAATTCCAAAAACATTACAAAACATATTGATGGACAAAAATGTCTATCTATACAGTAGAAAACATTTGATGTTTATCATTTCATTGAGACCCGGAGGTGAGTCTGCCCCCAGAAGCAACTGCCATAATGCCTCTTTCTGTTCTAACCTATTGTTTACATCCCCTGTTAACAACTCTTTTTGTACGTGGTCCAAAATAAAAAATTCAAACTTTTTAAAATGAGTACATACCTGAGCATGTCTTGCTAAAGAATTATTACTATCTTTGTTTTTGATTGCCAAAGTGTGTTCATAAATTCGACGTTTTAGGACCCTTATTGTTTTACCAATATAATAACTGTCACATGATGTGCAAGATGCTATGTAAACCACATGGTCACTGTGACAGTTAAAATATTTGTTTGCCCACAATGTTCTATTTATATGTTTTAAAGTTACAAATGAGGTATTACTAATGTAACGACATTGCTTACAGTCCTTACAAGAAAAGGTACCTTTCTTGTTACTAACTTCCCTACATGAAGTATGTGAAACCTGATTATTATATTCTAAGATATGTTTGATGTTTGTCACATTCTTATATGTAAATCTTGGCCTAGTACCCAAGCATGACATTAATTCCTTGTTACCCAGGATGATCCTCCAGTTTTTTTCTATGATCTCTGTAATGTATCCTAACTCATTAGATATAGGAAGCGGAAATGCAGTGTAAAATTCTTCAACTTCATCTTTGTTTGTACTATGTAAACTGTCTTGAACCATAAATTCACTACTATTAGTTAACAAAATAGGTATGGCTACACCTCTTCTCAATTTGTTGACTTCTTTTTCTTAACCTTTCAACCAATTGATTTTGTAGCCTCTTTCAATGAACATTTTTCTTAACAGTGATAATTCTTTGTAATAAATGTTGTCTTCAGATGTCAACCTGCTCAGCCTTATCATTTGGCCTTTTATTACATTTTTCTTCATGTGTGGAGGGTGAAGACTTTCTCTATGAAGATATTGGTTGGTAAAACAAGGTTTTCTGTATATTTTACTCTGTAGTGTATTGTTTGTTGAATCTAAATACAAACTCAAATCTAGGAAATTTATTTCCCTTCCATACCCACTAGATTTGAAATATAAAAAAACTTGTTGTGTTGTTTAAGTCATTTACCATGTTGTCAAACTCTTTTTTGTCTCCTGTCCACAAGAAAAACAAATCATCTATGTATCTAACATAGAATGATGCTTTATTAAAATTTGGATGAGTTTTTAGATGTTCCTGTTCCCAGTTTGACATAACGATGTTGGCAAAAGCTGGTGCAACCCTGGCACCCATTGCTACTCCAGATGTTTGTTTATAAAAGAGGGGGCCCAGGACTGAGCCCTGTGGGACACCCGTCATGACCAGCTTAGAGTCTGACATGGCACCAGCAACTCTAACCCTGTGTGTTCTGTCCTTGAGCCAGTTTGCAACCCATCTTGTGACATATGGGTTTACATCTAAGCTGGTGAGCTTTTCTATGATGCCCGAGTGGGGTATTGTGTCGAGCAGCTTTGCTAGGTCAAGGTAGGCTGTGTGAACTGCCTTACCCTCATCAATGGCCTTAGTGACTGTTTCGAAAAAGCTGACCAAGTTCAAGAGGCAGGATCTGCCCTTGACAAAGCCATATTGGGTAGGATCCAGTGTCTGTAGGTCCCCAATGTCTTTATTTATGAGTTCCATTATGATCCTCTCCATAGCTTTGCAGACAAGGCTCGTCAAGCTTATGGGGCGGTAATTTCCAGGGTCCATAGAAGCACCGCCTTTGTGGAGTGGGACCACAGTTGCCGTATGCCATTCTTTGGAGTGCATTATCCTGTAGTAAGGCTAAGATTAAACAGCAGCCTTATGTGTGGGATTAGTTCCTCATTGAGTTCATGTAGCACACAGCCGGGGACACCGTCCGGTCCCATTGATGCTGTGTTTTTTGCTTTAGAGAGAGCAGCTCTCACCTGGGCATCTGAGATGTTTGGGAGGCTAGACTCTGATGGGATAGATATTTCTCCTTTTGGGGAGGAGGGAGGGGAGAAATTTGCACTGAACCTGTCTGCCAGTATGTTGGCAATGTCTGTGGATTCAGTGATTTTTTTATCATTTTGGACTAATTCTGAGCATATCTGGGAGTTTCCACCCAGGTTTCTAACATAGCTAAAGAAAGCCTTATGATTGTCTTTTGTGTCATTAGCGATTTTTCTCTCAAAGTTGGCCTTGGATGATTTTATGAGTGATCGTAGTTTTTTTCTAGTATTGATCAGAGATGCCTTCCCTTTTATGGATTTTGCTCTGTCATGTAGTAGCTTTCTCCTCTTGTTGTAGAGTTTGTTTATGGCTGGGGTCCACCAGACCGGGCCTGCCTTTGGTGGAAAGGGTCTTGATTTTATTAGGGATTGCTTGATCCATACATTCCTGGAGGTGCTCGTAGAAGGCATTTGTAAGGGTTTCAGCAGCGTGGGTTGTGGTTTCCACTGGCTCGGGAGCCTTGAAGGATACCACTCCAGTCTTAAGAAGTGTGAAGTTTGCTTTTGAGAAGTTCTTCACTGTGGTCTTTTGCTGGGGTGGGGCGGGATGTGGATCTCCAATGAGATTAATTTATGGTCTGATCTCACCAATGAGGATATACTTCTGGTGTGGAGCATTTTGTCCCCATGTTTGTGATGATCAGGTCTAGTATATTTTCTCCTCTTGTGGGAATGGTGACTAGTTGTTCCATAGCATTTGAGTTTATGAACTCCAGGAACCTTTGGGCTAGGGTGTTGGGGCTTGAGTAATGTTCCCAGTCTATGTTTGGGTAGTTGAAGTCACCCAATATGATGGTGTTTGGAGAGACATTCATACTCTCCAGTGTCTTCAGGAAGGCTGTGTGGGTTTCCTGAGTTTGAGAAGGTGGTCTGTAGCATGCTACAAACTGTAAGGCAGTTTTACCTATGGTTAATTGCACCTGGATGGTCTCCGATGCTTCGTGCATTGCCACTAACCTGGAGGTGTGGGTATCCTTTATGAATATGGATACTACCCCTCCTTTTGTGGTTTGTTCCGGATTTTGGGGCCGGAACGCATGATATGAGGTATAACCTGATAGTGCTGGGGTGCTCTCAGGAGCCTTGAACCAGGTTTCAGTCACAGCACAGACATCGATGTTCTCCATACTGAGGAGGGCTTCGAGGGCATGCATCTTGAGGTTTAGACTTCTGGCATTGAGCAGTATTACCCTTAGTTTTTCTCCATTTTTGTTTTCTAGGGCGGTAGGTTTATCATTTGAGCCTTGCCTAAAAAAGGCACTATGGGGGTGGCAAGAGCCTTTGCCAATATCCGGAAGCCCAGGGGTGGCAGGTGCAAGCCATCCCTTGCAAAGCAGCGTGGCTTGTCAAGCATGTCATCCCAGGCAGACAGACATTGGATCCCCTTAGAATGACACCAGTAATTAAGCCAATTATTAAAGCTGATCATTTTGTCTCTGTATTGTGGCATCATTCTTGGTGAGGGTAGGATACTGCTCAGGGTCAGGGTCATACCGGCCTGGGCTACATAATCTGAGAGCTCCTCTATGTCTCTTTTCATGTAGTCCAGGGAGGTACGTCTCAGGTCGTTCACACCGGCATGGACAATGACTGAGTCATACTTGTATTTGCTGTGGAGTGACCTGAGTGCTTGTGTTATGTGGCGGATTCTAGCGCCTGACAGGCAGCTTACTGTGATCTTTTCCTTGTTCAGTCTGGTGAGTGGGACGTCAGTGTGTCTGACTATGGAGTCACCTATAACAAGTGTGTCTGGCATTGTGTTTGGCCTTAAGGGCTGTGACTGTTTAGCACACTGACTTTGAGAACTATATGTTGCATGTCTTATGTCTTGAGGTGGCAGTTGCTTGGGTGTCTGCTTTGGAGGCCTCTGTAGTTTTGGTAGATTTTTGATCAGTGCCTCCAAGTATGTCTTTGTGTGTTTATGTGTTTGTTTTGCAGTTGTGATAGTTCTATGTGAAACTGGGTTTGTGGTTTCCTTCTCCTCCTGTCTGGTCTTGCCAGTCCTGAGTTGAGAGAGCTCAGCCTCCAGTTTGGCTATATAGTTGCATCTCTCACATGTATTTGTGTTTTGTGGGAGAAGGAGTGGGTTGTCTGTGTACATGAGGCAATTGTAACATTGTCTCAAGATGCCCAGATTCACCAGCTGAACAGGAGAGGACGCTAGCAACTGACCCTTTGACATGTTAGAAAAAGTGAAAAAGTTTGCTGTGTAACTGAGTCAGAAGGAACCTATAGGGAAATGGGTACTCAAGGGGATTCTAGGCTAATGTAGTACTTTGTTTAGTATATAAGTACTTTACCTATATAAAAATGCTTTAGGAGCAAGTGCTGAGCTTTTGAGATAGAGAATAGACTGTTTAGATTGCAAGTAGAGAAGTTCTAAGGGAAAAATTGAAGAGCAGACTTTATGGAGCCAGAAATAGTTTAACCTTGTTTAACCGGCTGCCCGATGGTGCTCTATGGGCAACTCGCTAAATCACATAGCGCTAAAGCTGGCTTTATAGCAGGGGTTGAAAAGAGCTAGGAATTGACCCAAAATGGCCAATAGACTACAAGTTTCTGGCTGGAACCACTGCTCTAGGGACAAATAGGCTGCTCAGTGCTCCCCACTCCCACTGGTGAACAAAGAAGCTTCCCTTTATCCAAATAAGGATATGGAATAGCACAGGAACCAAGCCAAAGCCCAGAGATCAGCAAACTCTGAAGACTTGACTATTCTAGTTCAGTAAGGCAGGAAAACAAGATTTTTTTTTTTTTTGCAGAAAACAGAGGAAAAACAGACAGTAAATGCTATAAATGCTTTTAAGCGGCTAAGCGCTTGAGTGTGTTAGCCAACAGGTAAAATTAAGCAACAAATAACTTTTTAAAAGTGCAAAACAGTTAATCAACACAAAAACAGTTTAAATAGAATGCAGAGCTGTATAAACAGGCGAAAATGCAGTCGCTAAGCAGTAAATAATCAAAAAGCCAGAAAAAAATACTTAAATCAGGAAAAAGTCACTCTTTTGCTCTCTGCTGCTTGTAGAACTCTGCAGGACACCACGAGGTGCTGTGCTGTGCTGAGTTGAATACAAGCAAAAAAGCGCGCTAAAGCAGGCTTTATTACAGGGGGCTGAAAAGAGCTAGGAATTGACCCAAAATGGCCAATAGACTACAAGTTTCTGGCTGGAACCACTCCTCTAGGGACAAATAGGCCACTCAGTGCTCCCCACTCCCACTGGTGAACAAAAACGCTTCCTTTTATCCAAATAAGGATATGGAATAGCACAGGAACCAAGACAAAGCCCAGAGATCAGCAAACTCTGAAGACTGGACTATTCTAGTTCAGTAAGGCGGGAAAACAAGATTTTTTTTTTTGTTTTGTTTTTTTCTTTTTTGCAGAAAACAGAGGAAAAACAGACAGTAAGTGCTATAAATGCTTTTAAGCGGCTAGCGCACTTGAGTGTGTTAGCCTACAGGTACAGGTGTTTGTGTGTTGTGTTTGGTGCTGTATCTACTTCCCCTGAAGAGAACATATTTAACATTCCACACAGCTCCCTTGTCCCACTTTTTACAGAAAAAAAAACTTTCTGCAAGACACTAATGAGGTTATCCTGTCAAAAGTGCACTCTTTCCATTAACAGTCAAACTATTACTGTGGCGCTTATGACTAATACTATGTTCTCTAGATTGTGTAAATAGATAGGTAGGAGGGTTGATGTTTAACATTAGCATGGGTGTGTATCACTTGGTGCTGTATTCACTTCCCATGAAGAGAATATATTTAACTTTGCACACAGCTCCCTTCTCCCACTTTTTTACAGAAACATCTTCTCTGCAACACACTGATAAGGTCATCCAGTCAACACTGCAATCTCTTTCCTTATCATCTGACTTTTCCAGTGGTTCTTGCAACTAATACTCTGCTCTCTACAATGTGTAACTGAATAGATAGGAGGTTCAATGCTCAATATGGGAACGTGTGTGCATGCAAGGTGGGGTGGGTTGATAGTCAGGTGAGCATCTCCTCAACACAGCTGTGCACAATTAACTTCTTCTTGGGAGGAACATTTTAAACTGCTCTATGGCTCCACCATTCCTTATCCTACCTTTCATAACTATATTGCCTTTGCAACAACACAATGATGAGGTCATTCATTCTAAATAGCACTGTCACACTTTAAATGTCAGACTTCTGTGGTGCTTATGTTTCTAACACTATTCTCTAGAATGTATAAATGGATGGGTATGAAATTCAAATACAGGAGCGCTTAACTTCTACAACCTTATGTGACTGTAAATGAATTCAGGATTGGTTTACATATATTTTCAGTGGCAACTTTTACAATCTCAGATGGCTGCACAAATCCTTTTACTACACACATCTCCTTCACAATACATTGCTAATATCACCCTTTCATAGATGGTGTATGCCTCACTTGTACTCAACATTCTCCTGTGTTGCTGGCTGCTGGTAATGTGCTGTATAAACTGTCTAACTAGATAGATAGGTGGTTAAAGTCCATCCATGCCTGCTTAAACACTGTGACTGTGATTACTGTCATATGCTGTTGGCCACCTCAAAACCACCTTTAGGTACATTTCCAGTTATGAGATGGATTTACAGTGGCAAAGTATTGCAGTGGCAAATCTTAGCACCCCTATGGAAAATAAATTTGATTACATAATGCAACCATAACTGCAGTATCTCACATTTAGAGTATGTATTCTTCTGTGGTATGTGACTTTGATACTGTGCTTTGTAGGATGTTTGAGGCCAACTGTGAGAGTATCTTTCACCATTATACTGTGTTTACTACTCTTCAAATATATGTATGATGTGTAGCTATTCAGTGTTATTGTGACCTTCAACCACTTTTTAGCATAAATATCCAGCTAATAAACAGTGGTGATGTCATACATTGAACTGTGCACTGTCCCAGTTGTACCTCAACATGTCATGCAGTGCTTGCAATTCAGGCACTGATGTTTAGCTTGTGATCTTGTGTAGCTAGTTCAAATCCAGCAATTACTGCTCAGACAACATTGTGTCATTCTGATGGTGACTGTATATGTTGCTAGCACTGTTGATAAACACATCTGATGTTGATTCCTCTTACAAAAAGCTATGATATTTTCTCACGTAGCAAAGGGCGGCCATGATGGTGGAGCAGTTAGCATTGCTGCCTCATAGCAAGAGGTTCTCTGGTTTGATCCTTGGCTAGGGTGCCTTCTGTGCAGTCTGCTTGTCCTCCCTGTGGTCGCATGGGTTTCCTTCGGGTGCTCTGGGTTTCCTCCCACATCCCAAAGACATGCTGTAGGTGCATTGGTCACTCTAAATTGGCCCTAGGCATGTGTGTGCCTTCTGTGGAAGGTTGGGTGCCAGGCTGTCAACTCAACACTGTGAAACCTCCACTGCCAATCATGAGCAGACAAGGTGATCCACTGTGGTGACACCTAACTGGGAAAAGAAGAAGAAGAATTTTCTCACATAGCAATGTTTTTATTCAAGTAATGATGAGGTGTGACTCACATAGCAATGTTTTTATTCAAGTAATGATGAGATATGGTTACATTTTCCTTTACATAACATATGAAGTAAGCATTATCATCTGGCACAAGGGAATGAGACAACATTCTGTATGTTGACTTATTAAAGCAATTAGAGGCAAGCATATCACTTGCAGCAATAACATGATATAAGAACTTGCCATGCCAGCATATCTCACAATTGTAGTGACACTTCTACAGTGGCACATTCATTCTTTGTAATATCATGTATTTTCTGTAGTAAAATGCTCAGGTGGCCAACACAAACACTCGGAGACTGTTAGCATTGTGTGGCTTTCACTGCAGTTATGCTGTGCACATTTGCTGTGGGTGAGGCCTCAACCACCCCTTTTATCTCAAAGAGATTGTTTATAAGGCATACATATGATGTAATAAGGTAGCATAGGTGGACTGTCACACTTGTGTTAATATTTCCACTGTGGCTCTTGTGGTCCATCCCCATGTCTGCTCAATTCCTGAAAGGGCAACATTATATGAATGTAATGCCATTACATAAACACCACTCTATCCAGTTATTCTTATACATTTATATGTCAGACAATGATATAGCATCACAGGTTGTGGCTGCGTGGCAGTGATATGGTTATTTGGGATACAATGTGTTGTGAGTGCTCCTGTGGCACATGCAATGAGTACTGGCTTGTGTAGCATATCTACATGAGCAGACTGTGGTTCATTTCTGGGTCAGCATGTATACTGACACTATGGAACAGGTTCCTTGTCAAAGAAGCATTTATATTGTACTGTTCACTGCTGTGTGGATAGTGACATGTGTAGCTCCTTCTCAGCATTCTGACAAAATCCAATTGTTCATATTATCTTTGTAACTCCTTTCTTACAACACACATTGATTTAAGTTATTTGTGACAGCCTCCATTGCTATCTGTTGCAGCACATGCAGTCAATACAGAGGTCTGAAGAGAGCCTAGTATTATATACAGGGGTCTGAGTCTGATAATATCTATCTGTCAGACAACAGTGGCTTACACAGAGACAATAGCTAAGACCCAATCAGAGGGCCGCCCTTTTCAGACTACTGTCCTAAAAGGTAGGGCATCCATACTCCTTATGATAGAAAAGTGCTGGAAGTCCTTCAAAGGTAATTCTTCATGACATAACCAATATGCGTATTTCTGATGTCTGCCCTGGCTTGTGTTAAAACTGCCATGATGTGAATGTTTATTATGTCAGTTATTGCTCACAGGCATTACCTATTTCCAAAATAATTACACTCTGTATTGCATGTCTTCATCTGGACATTTCTTCATTACTGCAATTGTTTTTTGTCATACTATGCAGCTTAATGGCAGAGGAGGGCTTCCATAAATATATATTTCTGAATGGTATAATGCCAGACTATCAGAAACTGTGATTGGTTCTCTGTTATGACACTTTCTGATGTGGTGGTACTGTTGAATTGCTGTGTGTTACTGTTCTCTGTACTTCTATGTGAGCATGCCCAGTATAAAGATGTCTGGGATGTTTGCAAATTACCAGTGAAAGACTTAAAATCATGTACTGTCATCCACTTTGTGTTGCCATTTGCCACTTATGTATGCTGAGTGTTACAATATTACTATATTTACATGACTACACACTTGAAGCACTTTCTTGTCTATTACATTTTTATAGGTGATAAACCCATTTTCTATGGTTGCCAGTAACAGTTATTTGCTAAAATACGTCCATTTCTGATTTTTATGACATGACAGCTATAAGGTTCATTTATTCTTGTGTATACATGCTGAGATGGAGAATATAACAGTGGTATCAGCTTGCATACATAATTTCCCTGTACATACATCTTATATGGAAACACATACAGTCTGTGCATTCATCCCATAATATATCTTTTGTCCTTGATAACTAGTTATCTCAACTCAGCATTTTATTAACATGTATATCACATTTTAGCTCCCCTTTGTTTCAATGCAGCTTTATATCCCTAGCACAGCCTTTGTTAACATGTCCGTTTTTATTTGGATCTAGGGCTAATGCTCGAAGACACATTTCCAGGATTCAGAAATGGCTGAGCACAGTTTCGCGAAACTGCTTTTTCACTGAAAAAGCACTTTTGCAAAACTCAAGTAAAAAAAACACCTAACAACATTAAAAAAAAAAAAAAAACAACAGTAATCATGTTTACGCCGGAGGAAAGCTCCCCTACTTTTATATTCTCACTTTGAGATCACACTACAATGGGAAAAAGGGAATATTCCCTTATCGCCACTGTGCCACGATCTCAGCAACAGACATTTCCTCATGTTTTTTTTTTCTTTAGTAGTTTCATGAAAGTGCTTTTTTCGGTGAAAAAGCACTTTCACGAAACTGTGCTTGACCGTTTCTGATTCATGGAAATGTGTCTTCGAGCATTAGTCCTAGACCCTTTTATTTATGTGCATGACTCCAGTGTTGCCATTGACATTAATTATCATTACATCAGTACTGCAGGATGTATGTTAGAAATGTGTCTTTGACTCTTCAGCACATTTGTGTGCAGTATATAAGTACACTTTACCCATTTCCCCTTCCCCATTAATTAATTATGAAGTATTAACCTTTATTATTATTTGTGTATAATTCCCCCATTTTACTTGCCCTTTTTCAGAATTCTTTCACTGTACTTACCCATTATATTTCTGGGCTACAGTTCATGCTCCTATATTAGGTCTGCTTAGAGACGAGCCATTTTCTTTACATTCTGTGCTTGTGCACCTTTCCATGGTCATGAGCACACTATTGCTAGCCATGAAAATGTGCTTGCTGATGTGTAGCTGTTATGAGAATTATGCATATTCAATTAGCACTGCTACTCATCATGCTAACATGCTTAAATCCTGTAAGCTTAGCATGAAGCCTATACAATTATTAATGATTCCCAGGGATTTTGTTATAGTTCAATAAAGAATTAATAAAAATAAAATGGATAATAAAATTGATTGATAAGCCTGACACACACACACACACACACACACACACACACACACACACACACACACACACACACACACACACACACACACACACACACACACACACACACACACACACATATGCATATTCTGTGTTTGCCTGTCTGTCTTCTGTGCATATATACACAAAATCATTTCTGGTCATCACTTTCTATACCTTGACTGTAACTAAACATCTGGAGTACTTACAGAAATTGCTTAAAAATTCAATTTATGTTGCATAAAGCCTTCCCTCTCTTACCACACTGAAAAATAAAATCATTTTTGACAGGGTACTATGTCTGATTGTAGGATATTTTAGTTGAAGTCTGCTTCTTTTCTACCCAGTGTCTCTCAGAATACCATTTTGACAGAAATGTACCTTTTGTGACTGAATGTTCTGAGTTAAAAAGTAAAAATTTGGATATTTTCTTTCTCCTTTCTTGAAAAAGCAGCACTTGTATTTGGCAGGGTTAAGAGAATATTTACAGTGTTTGTCGGCATTCGAAAGTCATACGTGAATGGGCGTGCCTTCGTTGAAGGCTGGGCATCGGGCTGGCACCTTGGCACCATGAAAATCTACTGCCAATCATTAGCAGACCGGAGTTCCGCTGTGGCGACCCCTAACTGGGAAAAGCCAAAACATGAAGAAGAAGAATAATGTGAATGATGTATAATATTATATGTGAATTTATTCTGTGCATTTTCTTTCTCTCTTCACATTTTTCTGTTTTACTTATTTTAATTCCTCATTACTTTGTCATTCTTTATTTTCTTTCTCTCCTTTTTCTACTCATTCTTTTACAGATCCAAATTCATCAGGAGCAGCCCAGCTGCATGACTGACAGATTAGGGAACATTCACTCTCTGTTCACAGATGGCCTCAATGGGTCTGGGCAGTGGCACCAGTCCTATAGAGACTTCAGCATGTGGCAACCTGGCAAGCAACTCTGAATGGAGGCTTCAGAACTTGGTTGAGGATGTGGTGGAGCAAGTCATGGATAGGGTCCTTCAGCAAACTGAGGCTTCCCTGCAGCAGGTAGAATACTCAGTGCCCCAGTCAGTGCTGACCACCATGTCACCACAGGCACCTCAATGCTGGGGTCCATGAACATACTTCCAAAAATATGTACATCATGTGCAGGGGTAAATCAAGCCTGGGAATTAGGAACGTGTATCCAAAGTAAGGATAGTTGAGATGTCTGGCTTCAGTGGAAATATGTAATATTAAATTAGGTAAATATTTAAAATATATACCGGAAGGAATATGGATAGCATTGTCACTTCACAGCAAGCGGTTCTCCAGTTCAATTTTTGGTTGGGATGCCTTCTGTACAGAGTCTAAATGTCCTTCCTATGTTTGTGTGGATTTCCTCTGGATACAATGGTTTCCTACCACATTCCAAAGGTGGATTGGGCACTCTAAATTGGCCATAGGTGTGAGTGTCCATGCAACTGTGTGGTATGGAAGAACAGCCATGGCAGGACTAGCCAACTGCTAGTCTAAACCATGGCTCTAGATGATTGTTATTATTGAAGTGACATTCTGACCTCATGTACAAAAATGGTAAAAAAGGGTTGTGGATGGGTGGATGGATGTTAAGTGAGAGGCATAGAGTTTTGTTTATGGAGTTAGATGGTGAACCAAGAGGAAAATCTAAAATGTGTTAGCCAGGTAAAGAGGAGGAGCAAAGCCAGGATTCAATTAGAAATTCTTTTAGTTTAAATTTAAATATCTGGAGGATAATTATGGATCTCAGGCCAAATGGGATTGAGTTCCAGGATAGGGCAATGCAGTTAGAGTACAGGGCAGCTCTTACAGATCTCTCAGGCTTGTAGGAATAGAGATGTTTTTTTTTTTTATCATGTCAGCATAGTCGTCTGTTGGTGTAGTAGTTGTGGTGAATGTTGCTTACTGCTGGACATTTTGAATGCTTATATATCATGTCATGAGTCACAAGCAATGAAGTATATGTGAGATGGAGGGGTGATACAAACCAGTGTAATTTTTTTTAGAGCAGAATAGTGGTGGGTTCTATATGGTTTGTTAACATTGAATTTTGCAGTTTTGTTCTAACATTGTTCTAGTTTAGTTTTTAGTGCAACTTGAAGATTACTGTAGGTACATCTACTACTGTATTATTAGGGTCTATATTATAACCTCGAATCATTAAAAGAGTGAACGTTCTTTAATCAACCCCTTAAAATTGAAAACACTAAATCCTGAGCACAGAGAACAGATATGTTTCCTCAAAAAAACATCCAAACACAAAATGAAGTGGGGACCTTCACCCCCACACCTCTCAATGTGGGGTGATGTGCCCCCACACCCCCCTGCTTAAATATACCAACTCTGAGATTGCACCACAGTGGAGGAAATGGCAAAGTTCCGAAAATAGCCCATGTGTTTGTGATGTCGTGCTTTTGATTTTAATCGTTCGAGGTTATAATATAGATCCTTATTATTATAGGTCATTTTAAAGCTGGTGTTGTCTTATGCATGGAATTTAGGGAATAAAAGAAGTAACTTCATTTTTTTGGGCAGGTAACAGTAGCTGTGCATTCTCAAGGGAATTTTTCAATAGAGGTAAAAGCTTCTTGTGTGATTTGAAGATGGTGTAGGCTTTTTGCAGACCAAATAAGGGTTGAGTCACCCACAAGTTATAATAAGAGTTGCTATGAAGAGGTATAAACATTGTTAAAGAAAACAATAAAGAGGAGAATGCCAAGAGTAGAACAATGGGGACCCCAACAGTAACTAGCAACAAGAGAGAGAGAGGCAGAGAGAGAGAATGTTATACCATTTTACAGCTTGATATCTTTTGGAGAAGTAGCTACTGAATCATTGGAGAGTAGTCTGTGATAAGCATAGATAAGACATTTATTGCAGGAGTTTGATATGTGAGACAGTGTCAAAGGCTTCTAACAAGTCAAAGAATAAAGAGGAAACACATTTGCCACTGTCTCTTGCTTGGTTGATTATATTTATGAAGGTTGGTAGAGCAAATGTTGCTCTGTGGCCAGGATGAAAGCCATGTTGTCTGGAAGTGAGGAGTTGTTCATGGAGGAGAAAATGGAGCAGTTGCTTGTGAATGCATTTTCTAGAATTTTAGACAGTGGGGACAATATAACAATAGGTATAAATCTTGATAATTCAGCTGAGTTGCAAGACTCAGCACAGGTAAGCGTAATTCCCCAAACCGGTGATCTCTCAACTCAAAATTGAAAAAAGTAGGTATTCTCAAAGCTGAGGGCGTGAGAAACCCCCTCCCTCACCAAAAAAACCCTCTTCTGTACAATTAAAACAAGCTATAATTGTGAATGCAGTATCATCATTAATTTACAAAAAAAAAAACACATTGTCATCTCTGCTTCAGAAATCAAGCCAGTACTGCATTCCTACACTGTTGGCTCCTGTTGATTGTGTCCCCTAACAGCTTGCACAAAGGATAACTGCCCCTTTGCCCTGCCCTAATTATGACTCCAGAATCTGCATGCCCATTACAATTAACCAGTTACTTAAATTAAGAAATAACACTTGCCTCTAATGGCCAAAACAACAACATAAAAAAACTATACTTCTTAGAACTGAGATGGAAGGCAGACATTGCCACAAGAACAGCCAAAGCCACTTTCAATACAGCCCAACAAAAAGCCTGCCTTCAATCCCCCAGACAATTTTTGGAAACTTCCATAATAAAAATACAATAATATGGGCACTTCAGGAAACAAGCAAGACTCCATAAACAGAGACATCTTAGAAACCACAAAAACTTATCTCTTCATCTGCTAAATGTTCAGATAGTTGCTGAAAGGGGAAACACAAACTTTTAAGCTCATCTGCTTAAAGGTGTATATTTCTAGGCATCTTAGGGTACTCATGATAGGGGAAGCCACCTCTAGCAGTAGACTCATAATAAGCAGCATACCCCAAGGATCGGTCTTGAGAGCTCTACTGTTTGGGATATATTTTTCTGAGGTGCAAGCCAAAACCACTGGTCTGTGGCTGACCAGGTTTTCAGCTGACTGCAAGATGGGCACTGTCATAAATTCCCCTAGTGATGCAAACATCCTCCAAGAGAGCCTTACCCAAACTAATGACTGGTGCCAGAAGCATGGCCTCAAACTGAATGCCACGAAATGCATTATTATCCCCTTTGGGGAAAATGACATCCTCACACTAATTATCTCATTAATAACAATGTACTAAGCATGCAATCAGTCGTGAGGGACTTGGACATCCAGGTTGATAGTAACCTGACACCACGTTGCCTCTGTTGTATGGAAGGCTTTCTACAAGGCCCACCTCATAAGTAAAGGTATTTCATCCAGGAACAAGGAGGTCATAACATCCCTGTACTCCTCTCTTATCATACATATTATTGAGTACAATGCCCCCTTCAACATGTACCTTGCTAAGCACATGCAGCAGTTGGAGAGACCATAGAGGTTCCTGACCAGGAAAATCCAGGGTCTCAAACACCCATCCTATACAGATAGGCTAAAAGTTCTGTCGCTCTACTCAGTCTCATACAGACTGCTCAGAGGTGACCTGTGTCTGGCTTACAAGGCTGTCTCAGACTCAGCCTTGATGGGGTTGCTGCATATTTGTAAGTCAAACTCCACTCGCACAACCCACACAAAAGGCCTCAACCTGGTTTGTGACATTAATAGAACTTGTAGACAGGATAGATGTATGTCCCAACAACTCTCCCATCTGTGGAATAGACTCCCACTCCATGTTTAGCAGAGTACCTCACTAGCCTTCTTTAAGAGGAACCTGGATGACTGGATGGGAAACAGAAAATATACCCCTGGGATCCCATCTGTGTCCCTACTGGACAGGGAAAACAGGTACTGATTTTGTGGGAACATGGGTGAAATTCTTGGCTAGGTTCATAAGGGCCTCTGGGCCAATAGCCTGGTATCGTCCTATGAGCCTATGAACCTATGATCACTTACATAGTACTGTTCCTGTATTTATAATGGAGAAGGGGCAACTCACTGGCATAATTTCCATCTTTAAGTTAAAACAAGCTTTTGAAAATATCATATCTATACTGCAGAACTGTTAAAGTCAAAATCAATGATGCATCAGAGAATGGCATATTTTCATCAGGAGTCTCACATGGGCAAGTCGTTCCCATCTTCTATTCTCAGTCTTCATAAATAATCTACAATATGAATTTCCAAGTTTAAGATTTATGGAAATGATGTGGTGGCATAAATCTGAAAGATCTTTCACTACACTTTAACAAAATCTGCAATATGACCTTAATAAAGTACAATCTGGCTGTCTAATGCAAACATATTTATAAATTGTGTCAAAACAGCAAAAATACTGCTTAGAGTACACCAAAAGTTGAAAAGAAACACCACCACACTAATCATCAAGAACCCCCAAGGAACATCACTGACATCATTGAAACATACCTTTGTTACCATCTATAATAAATAGTTAACAGTTACAGTTCATGAAGACCATATAGCACAACGTGTACTCTCTAAACTATGGGTTGCATACAAATATTCTGGCTTTATACTCATTGAAACCAGAAGAGACATTGCCATACAATTGTTTCTACTCAAAATTGTGTACCGTCAACCAGTAATGTCTCTGAACTCTGGCAAAATACATACAATATACATGTAGATGTAAAACAGGCCTTCTGATTTATCATACACATATATTCATCAGAAAACCACTGTAAAATCCCTAAGGACAGCTTAATGGCGATTCATAATAACAACAACAGCAATTTTTCTCCTAAATTGACTAAAAATTAAACTGTTATACTACAGGTACTGTCCAAATCCAGCTCAAAGACTACAACACAGGTGCAGAAAATATATTCTTCTTCTTTCCACTGCAAATTACATCAAGTTTCTGCAGAATCCCATTTGTGAAAGCTCTAAACAAAAAAGCTATCTTCAGGGTACAACAAAAAAGTTTTAATGAAATTATTCAAAAATCTACATGAAGAAATCATATCCTCTTGCTTTACCACAGGTCAGCCCACTTATACACAGCAGCAAGTACATTAAATGGACAGGTTTTTCCTCTTATTAATTATACCAAAGCAGTTGCTTCTGTTAAACTTCAACATTTCTAAAAAATGTAACTGAATATGGACTTGGGATTATTTTTTTCTCTATGTAACAATTTATTGCTATTTGCATATGTATTTATTCACTTATATCTTTATCAAACTGCATTGGCTTTTGTAATTCTTCAACACTGACTGCAAACTTATTTTTTTCCATATAATAACGAGTTTCCATTTGCATGCCTTTCTCAAGGTGTGTGTATGCGTTTATGCAACTGTTTTAACATCACAACTGCACTAACAGCTCAGGACATGGCATAAAAGAGTCACTGTGCAAATTCATCTACACAGTTAAAATAAATAAGCAACTAAATAAACAAACAACTAACTAATTAAATTAACTAACTAAATAACATTTAAAATATTTATAATGTGGCAGCAGCACTTTTTCAGGTGTCAGTTGCAGCAAAATTGAGGAAATGGGCATTAAGGATCTACAAAAATATTACAAGACACAGATTTGCTTTTTCAAATGACATGCAGGAAATATCTGTTCATGCTGGGGCCACCGTCTGTGAATATAGGATGAATCAATGCAGTGCAAGACTAAACTTTTATATAGTATATATGTGGAAACAGTGTTTCTCTGCCTGTCTTTTCTTCTCAGTTGCTTTATCCTGTCTCCATTTCCTCTGTGCAAAACTGCTTCCTCCCTTGAAAGATATCTTTAGTTACAAAATGTAATTTTCTAAGATTGATATGAATCCATTAACTCTTTGATTTCCCCCTATATGCTTCAAATATATATTTTTTTACCTCAGCTAAGGCATCCTGTCCTTGTACCCAGTGCACAATGTGAGCATCCAGTGCACTTATTAAACTGTTTCCAATATGCTACAAATTCAGGTATGCAAACCAGAGCAAAGGGCTAGCATTTTATTTTTTTCTTGTTTTGTAATTATTTTACTATATCAGAATTTAATCATGTAATAAGAACAGACTACCTGACTCACTGTATTTTCTCTTTTCATTTTTCAAAGACAGTTATATTGTTGAGTAAGCAATGTACATCAAAATATTCCACTAAGCTCTCATACATAAATAAAATATTGCTAATGTTATGCCAACATTCATTAACAAGACATCATTTATTGATGTTGGACTGCACTTTGAATAGACTTCTGTTGAGATATCATTTGCTGAAAGAAATTTTGTTGAAATGGTAAGCAGATTTGCCCAACAGTGCATGAACTGACTGCATTAGAAGGCTTGGTACTGGGCAGTGAGTTGATAAAGCTCAGTAAGAAAGAACAAAAATGTAGCTTCACAGGCACAGGATGAACATCAAATGGTTGAGTATATGTCAGAAATTATCCCTTTTGGCTACAATATTCTTAGATCTCAGGGTAAGAGATAATTAGATACAGTAAAGCAACTGGAGGCCTTTACTTCATTTTTAATGAATAATTGATAGATGTTTCTCTTCCACTGAAACATAAGGAAGCCAAGCTTAGATTACCTAGTGGACATGGGTAGTCATGTTTCTTTTTATGCAGATGATTAAATTAATAAACTTATTTTAATGTTTGATTTTTTCACTGAAACTTTGATTGATATGATGCAGAGATCAGTTACATTTTTGTGCAATGTGCGTTTCTCTTATGGCTGAACTTTATTGTACTTACTATTTTATAGGGTTGCAATAATAGTGATTATTACAGAAATTCAAGTCCTTTGTTAATGAACATTTCACACTAAATATGTGAGTTTCCACATATGTGTGTTTCCAAAAGTAGGTGTACCTGAGTATTGATTTATGAGTTGGTCTAACAGAAATAAACAGGACGATCTGAAGGAGAATGTATTTTGAATATATATCATAAGAAATGATGGAAGGTAAAGCTTTCCTTAATTAAAAATAAAGGGTGGCATTCATCATCTGGGAGTTCATGGCTACTTTGCAGACTAATTGTGAGAAGTGCCACTATATGAATATGCAAATAAGCTGAGCACTGGGTATAAGAACAAAATAAGGAAAAGTGAAAGTAGTTTGAAAAACACACCCACTTTGGGTAAAAGCATATAAAGTACCTTAAATTAAGCATAACGTACATACAAAGTACTACATAAAAACCTTAGGTTTCATATTACTTCATACGTTTCTGGATATTGTGGACAGATGCCACTATGTGCACTCACACTTGAAAAACTTAAGGCAAGCGACAGACTGCAAAGCTTTTATTATTAAGATTTAAAAAAAAATAAATGGGTTTAAATGTTTTATATAGGATTATCCTTGTGTGGACACCCTGATGTTTTCATTAAATAGTGGAAAGGGGAAATAGGAAATAATGAAAAATGGGAGAGACAACAAGGAATAAAACACTGAAGGAAAAAATCAATAGGGTTGTGCTTCAGAAGGCCAGAGAGAAGGGGTCCAATGTTTTTGGTTAGGGGTAGACAACCCTATTTTTTCATTTGTTTTATATTATAGGGTAGTTTGGGTGGGGAGTAGGTAAGAGAGTGTAGATGAAAGGTTAAAGGAAGAAAGGCTGAAGAAAGGCAAGAAGTAGTTCCAGCTCTCAGAGCCTCAAACACTTCCACTGTCAGATGGTTGTGCAACAGAGGACCTTGCTGTTTTAGGAGTAGGAGTATGTAGTGTTGTGGTGGGGATAATGTATTTTGAACGCTCTAAAGTGTTGCTTCAGTGGGTTGAATACATCTGTCCACTACCTGCTCCAGCATGTCCTCAACCAAGTCTCAAAGGCTGTGAACAGTGAGGCTTGCCAGGCTACCACATGCAGAGGTATCTGAAGGATCGATGCCATAGCCCTGACCCTTTGAGAATGTCTCCAGATGGGCAGAAAGTGAGTGCTCCTTAACCATGCAGACATGCATGGGACACTGCAGAAGATTTTGAATCTGTAAAAAAATGAACAAAGTGGAAAAGCAAAAACATAATAAAGGGCAAAGGAATGCATATTTAAAATAACAAAAAAATTAATCAAGGTTTAGTCTAAAGAGAAAATACACACAATAAATGTACACATAATTTTACACAGCTATTTCTAACTTTAAAGTGTTTTATTGTATAAATCTGTATTGAAGTAAAACAGAATTTATAGGAAGTCCTTATGCAGACTTTTAGATGAACCTGTATGGAAAGTGCTTATGCTAACTTGGCAGGACAGTTTTTGCTATTAAGTAATGGTGGGCTTTACATGCTCCATTATACTACACAATCATGATGAGCATATTTGTACCTAATATGTATTTGTTTGCAATTTTGCTCTGAAAACACACTAAAAATGCTCACATTTTATACAATCAGTTAAAGACAGAATTGTACACTTAAATACTGACATATTTTCTCCTCTTGCTTGCAATAACATATTGAATACACTCTAGAGATTCAGTTATTATGCTGCATTAATTATTTCCCTTTATATATTAATGAAATCAGTTAAACACTCAAGAATATTTACTACCTTATGCATGCTTACCAGCAAATTCAACCAATCTGACTATTCACCTCTCCTGCTGTCTCCTATTGTAGGAGATTTGTTCTTCAGCTATAAAGAGAATTAATGAAACAATTTTGTCAACCTGTAGTTCACTTCTTTCCCTTAACATTAATTATATTATTATTTCTAAGCCACTCAATTCACTGCAGTATTTGCTTAGTATGCATTGTTTTATTTATTTATTATTATTATTTATGTATTTATTTTATTTATTTAACATTTGTTTGCCAGGAAAGTCCGACTTGGAAAGAATCAATTTTCAGTGGAGGCCTAGGGAGAAACGCTTCATAAGCATGCCTTTGTAATTGTTGAAATATATATATATATATATATATATATATATATATATATATATTAGTATATGAATTGTCATGCTTTCTAATCTTCTCTTGACTGTAGGATATAAACACAGATGTACTTTTACTAGATTGTTTTTTTAATATTATGCTTTGCATGTGACAGTCTATGAATTGTGTTTCACCAGAAGGTGGAGACCTACCAAATAGTGTAACAAGGCATGGAAGTTTTCATTTCCTGATCTGTGCAAAAGTATGTGCTTTGATAGTTTTCTTTTTGACAGTTGTATGCATATGAGGTAATAATTTAAAAAGTATGCTAAAGTAATAGACAGGTAATAGTAGTGATCATTTCACTAGCCACTGCAACCTTTACCCTCTCTTCCCCAGCCACCACTTTGACTAGGGTGTAATGCATGACTGACTTCAGACATCTTGTACATGCAGTTATAATTGTGAACAAAAATTACTTTCTTATGGAATTACTATATTAATACAAATTTTCTGGAATACACAAACTGTCTGCATGTAATTTAGCCAGTACATAAATTAATGTAATGCTAAATGAAAATATGAATTTACAGATATAATTATGCAGAATGCTAAATGAAAATATGGATTTACAGACATAATTATGCAGATTATTATTCTACTCATATCTGTTACATTTGTATTTATACATTCCATATGTTTGTATTTAGAAACAGTTCTGTGCACAGACATGTTTATGTTTTTTATTTTGCATTATAATAATAATATTATAGGTACATATTGGTAGGTACACATATTTATTCTAGCAAATACTTACAATTAGGCAACCTTGTTACATATTTTTAAACCTGTGTTTAACTTATGTTTAATATGATAAACAGAAAAAAAATTATACTTACTATAGAACTCAGGCCTTCTCACCTCCAACTGGTCAATCCACTCAGCCAGCTGGAAGGCCTATGCTTCTGTAGGTCATCGTACTTGTGATGCCCATGCACTGACCCAGTAATCAAGGAGCTTCAATCCTCACCACCAACACCAGTGAGGGACATGCACATTGGGAGGATGACAAGTACACACACAGTAAAGTACAATTTCCCTTAAGAGCACAGAGATCACAGTCAGTCTGGGGCTGGTTTCTCCCTCTCTCTCCAGATCCTCAATAAGACTCCCCACTGGCAGAGCTATAGGGTTAAGATCTCAGCCGAGTGATCAAGCCAAAACCACCAGCACCCTTGTTGTCCAACCAGTGCATTGTGCCCCTGCCCAGGTAGCTGACACAAACACATACTTTGAGATTTGATTTATATGCAAACACACAGGCACTCCTGGGGAAGGCTGGCACAGGTTCTCCAGCTATGCTCCCTTCTGCCCAGACTATACGGTAGTACCACCTGCCTCCAATCACTCTTATCAGCTACTATAAAGGCCCTTACCAATGAGTGTCCAGTTCTACTGTGCAATGTTACTATTATCCAAATGGTAAGTGTGACCAGAACTTTTAAGGCTATTCTAGAGAGGCCTGTACAGGATCACCAAATACATATGCAAGTACTCTAAGAGCTTAAATATCTCTATGCAAAACCAGCCACAATTAAAAGGTTTAAAAAATATTTAATAATAAATAATAAAAGCACAAAACAACACTCATTAACTCAACACAGTGACAATAGAGTTCAGAAATCACAGGAAATACTTTAAGACAACATTGCAGGACAGTCTCACATAAATACAGAAAACATCTAGACTAATCATATTGTATTCCTGTCTATCTCTAAGAGAAATCACTGCACCTACATAACTTAATTACAGAGCAGGGCAAGTGTTGGTAAGTTGTCAACAGGCCCAGAGCAAGATACAAAATGCACTCTTTATCTCTGAGATAGTTCTTAAGTTAATAATACATATTACTGCTGGGTTAGCTAGATGACATCACTATTTGATACTTGCATCTAGTTCCCAGGCTAAACAGATACCAAAAGAATTTAACATGTGTCTATGAAAAATACGTATCTCTTAGAAGCTGTCAATTCTCTCTTAGAAACTTGCCAGAAACTGGAAGTCATAAAACAATTCCATTGGAAACCTGTAATTACCTCTGTTTCAAACAATAGAAAGAATTTCCAGCTGCAGATATTCTGTCTTCTAGTTCTGGTAAACACACTCATAAAATTCTTTATTTATTTATTTTCTCAGAGTTTGCATGTCAACTCTATATATTAACTGGGAAAGTTTGCAAGTCAACTCTGTATATTAACTGGGAAAACTACTCATGTACCAACTCCTTAGCTCAACGCTGTCTGGAATACATAAACTCCAATGCCCTGGATCAGCTTATCCACACCCGCACCAGGGGCAACAATACCCTAGACCTAGTCATTACCAACATGAGTGACCGGTGTTCCACACCTGAAGTCAACTCCTCGGTCTGATCCGACCATAAGCTAATCACCCTTGATATCCACATCCCGCCCGCACCCCCCATTAAAGAAACCACGGTAAAAAATTTCTCTAAAGCCAGCTTCATGCTTCTTAAGACAGAAGTGGAGAACTTCATGACTCCCATGCAGATGGACAATACAGTTACAACTGCTGAATCCTACACAAATGCACTGTATAAGCACTTACACAAGTGCATGGATCGTGCTATCCCAAACAGAACCAAGACGCTATCCTCCAAAAAAAGGAAGTCAATCTGGTAGTCCCCTGCCATAAACAAACTGTACAACAGAAGGAGGAATCTGTTGCAAAAGAGAGTAAAATCCCATGAGTGGAGGAGCTCCCTGGTCAGCCTCAGTAAGAAGCTGAGATCCCTTATAAGATCCTCCAAAGCTAGCAATGAAAACAAAATTGCCACTAATTCTAAGGACAACCACAAAACATTCTATAGTTATGTCAAGAATCTTGATGGCAACACCCAGATCTGCTCTGAGTTACAGCACAATGGCACAAAAATTACAGAACCAACTGATATTGCCAACATTCTGGCAGATAGGTTCAGTGCTAACTTTACCCCCCCCCCACACCCCTAAAGGGCCCATATCTCTACAGGAAGAATGCAGAGTCCCTGTAATCACAACTACGCAGGTAAAAGCTGCACTCACTAAAGCCAAAACCACAGCATTCATGGGACCGGACAACATCCCAGACTGCGTTTTACATGAACTTCAGAACGAACTGTCTCCCCACCTACACACCTTGTTCAATAATAGCCTCACATCAGACTTTATGCCCACTGAATGGTGCACAGCAACAGTTATCCCACTCCACAAAGACACTGATCCCGGGAACTATTGCCCTATTAGCCTAATGAGCCTGGTCTGCAAAGCCATGGAATGTATCATCATGGAACTCATAAACTAAGACATTGTAACCTCCAATCTCTGGATCCCACCCAGTTTGGGTTTGTGAAAGGCAGATCATGCCTCCTGAACTTGATCGACTTCTTTAAGGCAGTCACCACAGCTGTAGATGAGGGTAAGGTGGTTCACTCAGCCTATCTTAACCTCGCCAAGGCTTTCGACACCATCCCCCATTCTGGAATTATAGCTAAACTCACTAAACTAGGTATAAATCCCTATGTCATAAGATGGGTTGCCATCTGGCTCACTGACAGAACCCACACTGTAAAAGTTGCAGACTCCAAATCTGACCTCAAACCAGTGACAAGTGGAGTACCACAGGGTTCAGTCCTGGGACCTCTCCTGTTTGGTATCTATTTCTCTGAAGTACAGGCTAACACAGAAGGCCTCTGGCTAATGAAGTTCACAGATGACTGAAAACTAGGAGCCAAAGTCAAGTCCGCAAATGATGTGGACATCCTACAGAAGGGCCTCACTGAGACAGATGCCTGGTGTCAGAGCCATGGCCTTAAGCTAAATGCCAAAAAGTGCAGTGTCATTCCCTTTGGTAAAAACTCTGTACCCATGAACTACCACATAGCTAGCTATATACTTTAGTTATACTTAACACCGAATGTGTGATAAGAGACCTTGGGACCCAGGTGGACAGTAGTCTCTCCTTTGATAGTCACATTGCCACAGTAGTCAGGAAGTCCTTCTACATGGCACACCTCATCATAAATGAGTTCTCATCCAGGAAAAAAGAGGTAATTGTTCCCCTCTACTCGACACTCATTAGACCCATTATAGAGTACAATGCCCCTTTTGGAATGTACCTCACAAGACATCTGCAGCAGATGGAAAGGCCACAGAAGTACCTCACAAAGAGGATTACTGGCTTCAAACAAATGCCCTACACTGACCATCTCAAAAAACTCCAGTTTTACTCTCTAGCATATCGCCTACTCCGAGGTGATCTCTGCCTAATTTATAAAGCTATGTCAAAGCCGGAGCTGTTGGACATGCTACACCTAAAGAAATCCCAATCCTTCCAAGCTACACAATCTAGGGACCTAAACCTTGTCACCACAATAAACAGCACATGCTGGAGGGATAGATTCCTGTCCCAGAGACTCTCCATACTCTGGAACAGGCTACCCATCTATGTCAAGCAAAGTTGTTCATTTGCAGTCTTCAAGAAAAATCTTGATGAGTGGATGGTAAATGGGAAATACAGCCGGGGATCACTTCTGTGTCTCTGCTCGACAGTGGTACAGGAAAATAACTTTCTTGGGTGGCGTAAACCAGGGAACCTTGTTTGCTAGGCTTATGTAGGCCCTTGGGCCAATAGCTTAGTACCTGCCTATGAACCTATGAACCTATATTCCAACTTTTACTATGAAACCATACATTTGCATTGGCATATAATTTATACACATTTACGCTCTTTTCCAGAAGGGTGCACTGTAGTTACACTCCTGAAGCTTAGTACATAACATATAGTTTTCTTACATTTTTAAGGCAAGCATAAAAATCATATTACTATTCACAAATGACATAGAATTATTTACAAAATTCTATCTAGCTGGGCTGGCAGTGTCACAGTACCTGTGATGCCACTCCTGGCAAGAAAGGGAGATCCCTGTCAGTGATTTCAGGGTCTCACCCAACTCCCACCAGATGTCTTTTTTTAACAGTTGTAAACTCTTGTGCATGCCTTGATTTTTTTTTTCATTTATGACTCCCAGAGAAGGTAGACCATAATTTTGATTTCCTTATCAGACCACTTGGAGCGCAGACTGATGCCTTTCAGGTGCTGCCATGATTAGAAATGCCAGATCCAGAAGGAAGAAAATATGAACAAGGCTGTGGTTCACAGGTTTAGTACCACTCTTTCTGGGGTGAGACACCACTTTAATCAAACTTACTTAACTAACAAGGCCATTAGAGCATGTACTGTTATTACCGGCAAGTTTGGTTTAACCAAAAATGCTTTGTCATATACAGAATATATTCAAATTTTATTTATATTGTAGATAAAAACAGTAAGCAATCGTAATTTGTTTTATTACTTACAATCACTACTGCTGTTGTTCAATGCCTTAACTATCTTTTAGGAAGTATTACACCTTAATATTATTTATTCCTGCATTGCAGCAGCAGTAATATGTTTTGAGGGTTGCATAAATATGTAGTCCTATGTGTGTGATAAAGAATAGTTGTGTAAGAACTTATCATAACCTTAGTCATCCTTCTCTTCCATATTGAAGTATTCATTACTGTATGGAGGTTCCTGCCTGAAGCAACGAACATCCGGCCAGTATACAAAAATTTTAGGAGCAGGGATATGTGCAACGTTTGATGTCAAAACTATACACCGACGTTGGCTATAAAGGTGACGTCAGCAAGTACCCACTTCAGAATGACTGCCACATACAGTAGTAGCCCTGGAAGCATTGAAGAGGAAGGAGGAAGCTTTTCAGACCAACATGTAATACCAGGCCAAAGGGTGCCTCCTGAAGGCGTATGCCTGATGCTGAGGTTTGGTAGATGGAGAGAAATCTGTCCCCTCAGGTGGCTAAATAGGTAAAGGGGGTAGGAGGGTGGGACTGAATACTACAACAGGGAAGAGAAGCACATCTAAGGTTATGGTAAGTTCTTACACAACTATTCTATGTCCTTCTATTCTCATGTTGCAGTATTCATTACTGTAGGGAGAGTACAAAAGCTTTAGGTATGAGCCTGGGAGGAGTGATGAGGTCCCTTGTCTATTAGGCCATGTAGAATGGACAAATTGAAACTGCTTCTAGCCCTAGAAAGCAAATCTAGTTTGTAATGTCTGGTAAAAGTATGGAATGATGACCAGTTAACAGCTTCTAGGATAGAAGCATAGTCTAACCCCTTGAAGAAAGCAGCTGAGGAGGCAGCTACCCTAGTGGAATGAGCCCTCACACTATCAGATAGGGCTTTATCATGAAAGGAGTAGCATGCAGAGATAGCCTTAGATATCCATGAAGAGACAGTCTATTTAAAAACTGCCTTCCCAGAGGCCCTTTGGTGAAAGGAGACAAATAGCTGGTCAGACAATCTAATGGGTTTAGTCTTGTCCAGATAATACCTGAGTTGTCTGTGGACATCTAGGGAATGTAGAGTTTTTTGAGAGGAATTTTGAGGCTGAGGGAAGAAGACAGATAGGTTAATGGTCTGATTCAAGGATAGCTCATTAACCACCTTAGGCATGAAGGAAGGGTTAGTCCTGAGGGAGACCCTGTCTTTATGGAAGATGAGGTAAGGAGGGATGGCCATCAGGGTTTTGATTTCAGCTACCCTTCTGGTGGATGAGGGCCACCAGCAGTACTGTTTTCCAAGTACATAGCTTCAGTGAAGCAGAGTGGGCTGGCTCAAAAGGAGGTAAAGTGAGTTTTTCCAGGAGAAAATTCAGGTACCATGTAAGAGGTATTGGTTTGCGGGTGGGGGGGTCTGATATGGAGGACCCCTTATAAAAAGAGCTTGACCTCTAATCTGGATGCCAGAGGAGTTACCAAAGGAAGACAAGTGGAAATGGCAGACAAGTAGACCTTAACAGAAGAGTATGTTAGTCCTGACTGGAGAAGTTCACACAAGTAAGAAAGGACCATGGGTACAGGAGTAAGTAAATGGTCCTATTTTTTCTTATGACACCACCTGGAGAATCTTTTCCATTTTGCCACATAATTTATCCTGGTACTGGGTTTCCTGCCCTCCTGCAGAACATTGAGTACGTCCTCTGAGTGTAGGTGGCTGAAGGAGATCAGAACCCTATCGTCCATAAAGTGAGCCTGAGCTTGCTCACCTGAGTGTGTATTAGGAACCCCCTGTCTTGTTTGAGTAGGTCAAAATGGTGGGGTAACCTGTGGTGATTGCCTTTGGCTAGTAGATGAAGAAGGGGAAAACAATGCTGTTTTGGCCAGAAGGGAGTCACCAGCAGGAATTTTGGTTTGTCCCTCTGAATCTTCAGGAGGACCTTCTGAATCAGTGTGAAGGGGGTGGGGTGGCATAATGATACATCCCCGCCCAAGAGAAAGAGAAGGTGTCCACTTTACAGGTCTGGGAATGTGGATTCCGCAAACAAAACAGAGGCATCTGCCTGTTCTGGGAGGAGGCAAACATGTCTGCCTGAGGAATACTCCACTTGTGTATAAGATCTAGGAACACCTCTGTGTGAAGCATTCATTTGTGAGAGTGTGCAGACGTTTTGCTGAGAGTGTCTGCCATAGCATTCTCTGCTGAAGGAATGTAAACTGCTTGAAGGTGGATTTGCAGAGATGAGGCAAGAGACCAAATTTGTATGGCTACACTGCAAAGAGAGTAAAACTTTGTTACCCCTGCTTGTTTATGTACCACAAGACAGTCATATTGTCTGTGACTACTTTTAAGGTGCCTGGTAGTAGGGCTGGTTGGAGGACCTGTAGTGCTAAGAAAAGGGCCCTCATCTCTTTGATGTTGATGTGATCCCTTTGCCTCAGTGGAGAACATTCTCCCTGCACTTTGCTTAGTTTTTGCTGGTGTTATAAAACTGCCACCCAACCCAGGTCTGAAGCATCTGTGAGAATGGAGGTAACTGCAAGGGTATTTCCTGGTTGAGATTCATGGCTGTAATCCACCATTCCAACTCTTTCTTCTGGTATGGTAGTAAGGGGAGGGAGATATCCAGAGGATGAGAATGTTGATTTCAATGAGTCTTTAGTACCCACTAGATCTTCCTCATATGCAGTCTTTCCAGAGGGAACACTGGTATCAAGGATGCCATGTGTACCGGAACTCTTAGGAATTCTCTGGCTGAAAGTGTTTGAAGAGAGAGAAGCTTCTGAAGGTAAAGAGCGAGTGTTTTTACCTTCTGGCAGGGGATGAAAGCTACCATCTTGTCAGTTCTTATCCTGCACCCTATAAAGACTAGGTCTTTTAGAAGGGTCAGGTGGGACTTCTCATGATTCACAGTGAACCATGGGTCTGCCAGTGTTCTGGTCACCAGGAGTAGGTGATGTTGCAGGGTGTGAAGGTCCTGGTGAAGTATTAACAAGTCATCTAGATATAGGTATATTTGAATGCCCTGTATTCTGCAGTGGACAATCGCTGGTGATAGACACTTTGTGAAGACACTGGGGACTGTGGGGAGCCCAAAAGGTAATGCAGAAAATTGAAAATGCAAGGAACCTACTGAGAAATGTAGGAATTTCCTGTAGCAGGGCTGAATAGGAATGTGAAGGTAGGCATCCTTTAGATCCAGGGATACAATAAAAGTCTGGTGGGGGATAAGGGGCAACAGCAGCTGCAAAGTGAGCATTCTGAAGGTGGGAACCTTGAGATAAAAGTTGAGTATGGACAAAACTAGAATTGGTCTCCAAGGACCATTTTTTCTTGGGACCAAAAAGATCATTCAGTAAAATCCCTTGTTTAGCTGGTGTGGTAGGACCCTTTCTATGGTGCTCTTGGCTTGAAGTTGATCCAGAATAGAGGGGAAAAGATGGACCTGACTTGAGGGGGGATGGTGTATCCCCTGGAAGGGGGGAGGTAAAGCCAAGTCAGAAAATAACCTTTTTGAATTATGGAGAGGACCTAGGCCTCAGAGGTGATCTTCCACCAGGAGGTAGGGAGAGGGTGAGGTGTAACGACAGTGAAGGGGGGGGGGTGGATACACATAGTGGGTTTGATTCACAGTTGAGGATTTCTCTCCTGGTCAGGCTTCATCTGAAAGGGAGTGTTATTACTGGAGGAAGGGGGTCTAGGAATGGAATGTTTCCTAGATTGCCTCCATCCTTTAGCCTGTGGTGGAGCAGAATGAGCAGACTGTCTCCTAACAAAGGTAGTCCTTTGAGGGTGGTTTCTGTGGTACCTAGGGATAGGTGAAACCAGTAAATATTTTAAAATTTGCAACTCCTTTCCCTTTTCTTGCAGGGATCTGAGTAGTTCTGCAGATGCTTCAGCAAAAACTGCCTTATTATCTAGTGGTGCACTTGGTTTGTACATCTACAGGGAGAGGTTGTAGCCTCACCCAAGAATATCTTTGCAATACAGAGCCTGAAGCTGTAGATGTAGAAGATGCCTCCACCACATCATAACTGCACTTAATGGAGTGTCTTGTCACCTGTGAGGCAGTGGAGAGAAGGTAATTTAGTTGGGCCTTAGCAGGTGAGTCTGGTACATCTGGCAAGGGGGCTGCAGTCTTAGAAAGGGTATCTAAAACAAACCTGAACATGTGGGTTTGATAGTTTATAGCTCTGGCGGCAGGAGTGGAAGAAGTATAGACCTTCTTTCCTAGCCTATCCATACTCTTGCTGTCATTGTCAGTAGGGAATAAAGAGGTAAAAGGCAGCTGCCTGAAGGATTTGACAGCTGAGACTGCTATGACTGCAGGGTCTGCAGGGGGGTTCTTAAGCAGGTACTAGGTGTCCTGAGGAACTTTATAGAACCTGTCAGGGTGCTTAGAAGCTGGGGGTTGAGAATCAGGGGCCTATGAAGCAGCCAAAAAGGCATCTTAAAAGGCTGGAAGCAAAGGAAGGATTGCAGATTGTGAGGGTTGATCCATCTGAAGTAATTCAAAATACCTCTTTTTGGTTTCTGAGAAATCTGAGGCCTGCCATTTGAAGTGTTTTCTCCTGAGAGAGATGGTATCTCTAAAAGAAAATTCTTCCCCAAGGGATTCAGAACTGATAGAGTTCTCATCCTCAGGGGTAATGAAGTCCTTGCAGGATTCAATTTGAGAGCAATAAGTAAGGTAGTCTTCAGAGGAGGAGTATTCTTCCTCAGATTCTTCTAAGGCCTGCACAGGAGTTGGAGCAGGTGAAGGTATCTGTGACTGTAGGGCCTAGAATGCCCTGAAAAGATTTTGGGAGAAAACTTCCCATCCAGGGGCAGATTACTGTTGTATATGCTTTAATTTCATTTTTCTCATCAGGGGAGTTGAAGGGTGGGTGGATTTAGAAGCCGACATTTGGAAGGATTGCAGAGGAGTAAGCCCCTCCAATGCCATGAGACGTGTTTCCCCCTCGCCATCAGGGACTGATGGCTGATCAGCTTCAACACACATACTCAGCATTTCCATTGGGCTGTCTTCCATTACAGTTCTTGGTTCCATCTGAGAAACAGGTGTCCGATGGGACACTGGGCTAACATCTGCCTCGAGAGTCTCACTGGACTCCTGAGGTGCAGCATGGGTGTTGTGCCTAACTTTTTGGCCTTCTTTCTAGTCGGTTCATAGGAAGTACCTAGCCTGCCTCCCATACCTAACACTAGATGCCAGAGTCTCTGGTTGTTTATATAGAGTTTGAGAGCAGCCATGCAGCTGCGAAGAGTTTTAGGCACAGATGATTTAGAAATGTTGCAAGATGTATGGTAGTGGGCCTCCCCTAGACAAAACAAGCACTTATCGTGCATGCCCTTGTGTGGAATTTGTCTTCCACAAGCACACTTCCTCTTTTGAGATGACATGTATGCCTGAAAAGCTAAGGAATAGATAAAAAGACCCAAAGGGTACTTATCTGAAGTCGATGGCCATCAAATGAGTGAACTGCTTCCCGAAGCTGGTGATCAAAAGCCCAAAGTTCACTGTAGCACAAAAGTTCTGAAGTGGGTATGTGCAAACATCACCTTTATAGCTAATATTAGTTTATGGCTCTGACATCAAACGTCACACGTACCTCTGCTCCTAAGACTTTGGAATACTGGTGGGATGTCCAGTGCTGCAGGCAGCAACCACCCTAGAGTAATGAATACTGCAACATGATAATAGAAGGACATTTAACTTTTATTAAGCATTGAGTGGTTTGAGGTGAGGTGTGCCAAATTATGTGAGATAGAGATTACACTTCATGGTTGTACAAACTGTAATACACAAGACTCCATTTTTGTTTTTTGTTTTTTTCTGAATATATTCCAATTTGAGTATACCTACAGCTATCTATGTATTCCTATGGCATGCTGGGGACTGCTGAGGACTGCTGTGGTCTCTGCCACTTTCTACAGTGCATTCACATGAATTCAAGGCTGTGTTCTTTAGCAGCCAAGCAAAAATTATGCCCATAAGTGGCTGTACATATTTACATATTACTGCAATTCATAGCGATAAATGTAAAAGGGCCTAATTTGTGTAAAATTATGTGAAATGCTTTAACACCATCATATTAAGTTGAGAGTACTCTGGGAATGTGGCAAATGTCTTAGGAAACTGTGGACTTCTTAAAGTAAGGAAAAATAGTACAAATATTAAAATTTAGTATGATGTAAAATTATATCATGAGCATATTATCATTACTTTACTGAATAATGTAAAGAAGTCATTTGTAAATGAAAATCACTATAGCAGCAGTGGGCAATAACTAGTGATCACTGATAAAATCATTACTTTGGTGTCATGTAG
This sequence comes from Protopterus annectens, assembly GCF_019279795.1. Classification (NCBI taxonomy): domain Eukaryota; kingdom Metazoa; phylum Chordata; order Ceratodontiformes; family Protopteridae; genus Protopterus; species Protopterus annectens. The sequence goes on from NC_056746.1 coordinate 691,728,068, forward strand.
TGATTGTGCATACATATGTGTTTTATAGGATCATAGGAGATTCCTAGGCTATCACCCCATAAGTCTTTTCAAGCTTAGCCATTTCATCCCAATGTAATATCATAGGTACTCTAGTCAATACCCAGGACTGCATTTAGTAATGACTGCCCATGTCCAGGAAGATTGTGGGCACTATCCCCTGTATGCATTTACAGTGCCCCATCCACTTGTTCAGATTCTTTTGAACAGTATCATAGAGGTGCTCTGCTTCACATGAATTGGCAGCTTATTCCAAAGACACGGCAGTAACTGGTAGACAAATCTGTCCCTCCAGCATATCCTATTCAAGTCACAGGCCATATTTAGGTCCCTGGAATGGGTAGCTCTAGTCCCATTTGATTTATGGATATGCAGGAAATTCATTAGGTTTGGGTCGGAAATTGATCTGTAAGCCGGGCATGAGTCTCCCCTAAGAAGTCTATATGATACAGAGTATAGTGACAGGGACTTTAGTTGGTCTGTGTAAGACATGTGTTGGAGTCCCTTGATCTACTTTGTTAGAAATATCTGAGATCTCCCCAATTGCTGCAGGTTCTTTGCATGGTACATGACAAAAGGGGCACTATACTCAATTACTGGCCTGATCAGTGATGAGTATAGAGGGGTTATAACCTTTGTTTGCTGTAGAAGATATGCTTTTGCTAATCAAGTGTGCTATGTCAAAAGCCTTCCTTACTACAGTAGACTCATGGTGGTCAAAGTTAGGGTCGCAGCCTACTTGCGATCCCAGATCCCTTACAGTTTTGTAGGTACATAGAGTGTTGTTGTTAATTTGATAGTGGGAGGGGACATTGTTTTTACCAAAGGGAATGATGATGCATTTCTGTGCATTTAGTTTCAGACTGTGACTAAGACACCAGTCGTCGGTCTGTGTAAGACCCTCCTGAAATATACTGACATTATTTGGGGATTTGATAATTGCACCCAGTTTACTGTCATCTGCAAACTTAGTCAGCCACAGCCCATTAGTTTTGACCTAAACTTCTGAGAATTATATGCCAAACAGTAAGGGCCCAGCACTGACCCTTGGGGCACCTTGCTGGTGACAGGTCTGCTGGCTGATCTGAAGTCACCCACTTTGACAGTGTGTGACTGGCTTGTGAGACAGCTGGCAACCCATCTTACAACAAAGGGGTTTGCATTCAATTTGCTAAATTTACCGGTAATGCCCGAGTGTGGGATTGTGTTGATGGCCTTGGCCAAGTTGAGGTATGCTGTGTGCATAGATTTGCCCTTGTCAATGGCTCTGGTCACATATTTGAAGAAATCTACCAGGTTTTAAAAGGTAGGATCAGCCTTTGATGAAGCAGAATTGTGACAGATCCAGGTTTTTGAGATCGCCTATGTCTTTATTTATGAAGTCCATGATGATACATCCCATGGCCTTATAGATGAGGCTGGTCAAACTTATGGGTTTTTAATTCCCTGGGTCTGTTGCTAAGCCACCTTTGTGGAGGGGAATAACTGTTGCTGTTCTCCATTCTACAGGAACATAGCCTGTAGTTGGGTTATGATTGAATGGGGTACTTAATGGTGATGCTAGTTCGTGTTTTAGTTTGTTTAGAAGACAGCCTGGGATGCCATCTGGTGCCATAGACACTGTGTTTTTTTATGTAAGTCAAGGCTTTAATGACCTGCTCTTCAGATATGTAGGGTAGGGTGGGGGATGAGGGCAAGATTTATGATAAGTTTGGAGGGGATAAGGGAATGACATTTTCACCAAATCTGTCCACCAGCATTTCTGCTATCTCAGTGGGATCAGTGTGTGTGATACTGTTAATCACTAGTTCGGACCATGCTGGGGTCCTACCTTTTAGGCTGTTTACATAGCTGTAAAAGGCCTTATGGTTATCCTTGGCTGTGATTGATAAGTTTTTCTCAAAGTTACCTTTAGAGGATTTGACATGTTGGCTTATTTGCTTGTTGAGGCTGAGGATTATGCTTTTACATTGTTGGGGCCTCATCTTAGTTTTCCTAGACATCAACTTTTTGCATTTGTTGTAAAATTTGTTGATGCTGGATGTCCACCAGGGCGGCTTGTTTTTACTTGGGGCTCTGTCTTTGATTCTGAAACAGATAAGTCTATACACTTATGCAATTGATTGTACATGGAGTTGTCCTCTCAAACTAGTCTGGAGGTGAATTTATCTCTAATATAGATAGAAACACCACCTCCTTTGGTTCTCACATGTTTGCTTTGCAGTCTGAAGGTGTGGAAGGCATTGTAGCCTTGCAAGGCTGAGGTACTTTCTGAGGTCTTGAACCAGGTTTCTGTGACTGCACAGGCATCTACATCCCCCAGTGATAGGAGTGCTTCCAGAGTGTGCAATTTTTTGGTTTAAGCTCCTAGTGTTTAGCAGCATAACTCTTATTTTGTTATAACTGGCAAATAAATTTTGTTTTTGAGACCTGCCCTAAAAAGGTACTATGGGGGGGGGGGCAAAAGCCTTTGCCAGCATTCAAAAGCCTAGTGGTGCCAGGTGCAAACCATTTCTGGCAAAGCAGTGCGGTTTGTTGACCATGTCATCCCAGGCTGACAGAAACTGGATCCCCTTGGAATGACACCAAAATCTAAGCTAGTTATTGAAATTGATCATTTTTTGGTTATACTGTGATATCATTCTAGGTGAGGGTAATATGCTGTTCAAGGCTAGGGACATACCTGCCTGGGCCATGTACTCAGAGAGCTCGATCATTTCTGTCTTCATATAGTCCAGTGAGGTGCATCTCAGGTCATTCACTCCAACATGAGCTATGACAGATTCATAATGGTAGTTGTTGCCGAGAAACATGCATGATCTGATGAATCCTAGCACCTGTTAAGCAAAATCACCTTTATCAAAAAACAAAGCTTTCAGGTACAAAACCCTTTCTCAATGATTAACAAAAGGTACATTAAAATCATCTGTTTAAATACAAGCCCAAGACATCACATGACCCGCATCCAAGATCACATGATTAATTAAATATAAATCTTTCTTAAAAACTTTCTTAAAGAACTTACAAAATTACATATTTAACACAAATGCATATATAAACAAATCCATAACATATACATATGAAATACATAAACATATATACATATACACACACACACATATATATATATATATATATATATATATATATATATATCTATATATATATATATGTATACACATATACACATATACACATACATACATATATATATACCTAATATACATTCACTTTAGCCTTGTATGTTGTATCTTAACCAAAATTGGTTTTAATGAAACACTAGCATTCAGACCTGGCGAAACGTCCACTGACAACCTCACAATCCACTCATATTCCTTAAGGTCCAATAGATTACACAAACACCTATGTCAACTTAGTTCTTTATCAGTGGGAGAAACTTTATGTCTATAATGGGAGTAGATATTTGAATGATAATCTTATCTTTTACCAAAGGTTTGTGGACTACTGTTTCCTCTTATGGAAAGGTACACTTGATGAGTTGATGGAGTATACTTTGTTTCTTAATAATACAACTAGTTTTTTGAAATTTAAGATTGAGTACTCAACTACTACCATTAATTTTTTGGATATCACATTGACTAAGAGGAATAACATTATTAACACAACTGTGTTTAAAAAAGAAGTATCATATGGTAGGTACCTTTTTGCGTTTAGCATGCATGCACCTCATGTCTTTAAGGGCATTGTTAAGGCACAGCTAGCTCGTGTTAGCAGGTTAAATACTGATGATACTATGTTTTTAAAACAATTGACTGAAACTTGTAATGAATTTAAAGCAAGTGGGTATTCACCTAACTTACTACAACATATTAGTGAGCATATTATATCTAATAGGGACACAATTTATAAACCTATTTTTTTAAAGGTACCCCAAGATGTGTCTGAACAATTGAGAGCTTCTTTGGATGGGGTTGGCTTAAGGTTCATCACTTCTTATAACACTATGTCATATACTATTAGAAGTATAGTGATGAAATATTGAAAAGTTCTTTTAACACAGGAGGATGTTAAGTTAGTTGTGGGTGTTAAACCTCAGTTTGCCTACAGGAATATGAGGACGACAAAGAGTATTTTGGCATATAAGGATTTTGACAGCGTTAGGCCTATCTCACGTAGTGTGCTGAGGAGTGGTACCTTCTGTTGCCATAATTGCAGTTGTTGCGTAGATATCTTTAAGCAACAAGATGGTGTTTTAAATCATGTGAATAGTTTAATTCATCCAGTTTCTAAGAAAGTATTTACTTTTCGTTGTTTTGCCACTTGCACAACAAGTAATGTTGTTTACTTAAATCTGTCCGCTATTATGTTGGAAAAACCACAAGGAAATTTGAATTATAAAGCACAAGTCTAATATAAGGAGGGGGAGTGAAACTAATGCCTTGTCTAAACACATTATATGTTATGGGACTTCCCATAAGTTTAAGTTTAGGGTCATTGATAGTATTAATGTGCCTAGTAGAGGTGGGGACTTGTGTAATCTATTGGACCTTAAGGAATTGGATTGTGAGGTTGTCAGCGGACGTCTGAATGCTAGTGTTTCATTAAAACCAATTTTGGTTAAGATACAACATACGAGGCTAAAGTGAATGTATATTAGGTATATATATATATATATATATATATGTATGTATGCATATATGTGTATATATATATATATATATATATATATATATATGTGTATATGTATATATGTTTATGTATTTCATATGTATATGTTATGGATTTGTTTATATATGCATTTGTGTTAAATATGTAATTTTGTAAGTTCTTTAAGAAAGTTTTTAAGAAAGATTTATATTTAATTAATCATGTGATCTTGGCTGCGGGTCATGTGATGTCTTGGGCTTGTATTTAAACAGATGGTTTTAATGTACCTTTTGTTAATCATTGAGAAAGGGTTTTATACCTGAAAGCTTTGTTTTTTGATAAAGGTGATTTTGCTCAACAGTTGTTTCTATTTTGTTCGTGTTCAGCAGTGTTCATAGGTTCATAGGTTCATAGGTTCATACTAGGCTATCTGCCCGAGGGCATTTACAAGCCTAGCCCATAGGGAACTATGCCCATTATTTTGCTGTGCCTCTGCCGAATCCTAGCACCTGACAAGCAGCAGACCGTGACTTTATCCTTATCTACCTGGAGGGTGGAACATCCATGTGACTCACTATGGAGTCTCCAAACACAAGTAAATTTAGTTTATGAGTGTTATGTCTTAAGAGCTTGGTAGATGAGACACTGGTGTTGCTATGTGTCTTGGGCGCTGTGGGAACTGTGTTAGTTGTAGCAGTCTTGTGTTTTGGAGGTCTCTCTTGTTTTGGCAAGTTTTTTTGAGAGAACCTCTGAGTATGTTGATGTATGTGTTGGATGCATACTATGTGTATGAGTAGTGGTAATATATGCATGATAAGTGGTGGATGAGTTGACAACCTCTACAGTGTTAGTGTTTCAAGTGCTAGAGAGCAGGGATTCAATATTCCTGGTGTAGATACATCTCTCACACTCTGTACTATAGTAAAGGTTGTCAGTGTACATGAGGCAGTTGTTACGCTGCCTCAGGAGAGTCAAGTCAACAAGACTGGCAGGAGAAACAGGGGTAGTCCAACTGTCCATAATGCTAGGTTTGAAGAACTGTTATCACAACAGGTTGCTTTCAGGACTGATCTAGGAGGTAGGAAGTACTCTGTAGATGGATATTTCTGATGGGGTTGTTGGCTAGTGGTTAATAGGTCACAGCTCACTAGTAATACTTCTTAGACTTTAAATGTACTAAAGATGAGGTCTACACTAATGTACTATGGCTGTATCTAAGGGAAAAATTGTTGAAATTATCTGTCCTGCTATGACACCCAATTGCACAGCAGTGAGTGGTGCTGTGTAATGCACAAACAAGCAGAAACCCACTCAAATGAGAGGCTTAAATACCAGAAGCTAAAGGTATAAAAACATTTTTAAAAAGTTCAAAAGAACCAATGAGGGTGCTTACTCCAAGCCCTGGACCAATCACTCTTCACCAGACAGGTTTCAATCAGCACACTTCTCTCACAGGGGTGCAGAAGGGCCCCTTCTAATCAAAAATGGCTTGGAAAATGTGATCAGAGTGCAGCAGTCACTAAAACAGACCCAGATGCAGCAAACCTGTATCTGGACTATGCTACAGCTGCTAGCTACACTAATTTAGGCAGGAAACACTAAAAATGTTTTAAACAGCAGAAAATAGCAGTGAGACACTAAAAAATGTTTTAAACAGCAGAGAAAGAGCAAGGAGGCATTAAAGAATGTTTTAAACATCAAACAATTAAGTTATTTAAAACACTGTTTTCTGAGAAAGCAGAACAAACATAACAGATGCTTGGCAAACAGTGAAAAGTAAGAACAATTACTTTGCAATCAGTGAAAATACAAAAAAAAGTTTTGCAAACAGTGAAAACAGCAACAGAATATGATTTAACATGCACAGTAAGGCAGATAAATGTAGTACAAACAGTGCAGTTTAGTTTACAATATTAAAATACAGTATTAAATAAGTAAAATACAATAAAAAGTGTGGTAAATAGTATAATCAAGCACAAAAAAAAACAGGTAACTTATGTTTTTTGGGAAGCTCAAAAGCCTCTAGTCATCTGGAATCTCAGCTCAGAGTTGTGGCTGGTAGCCCACCTTAGTTCAGCTTGGGTCAAACAAGCAAAACCCACTCAAACATGGGGCTTAAATACGAGCTTTAAAATAGTTCAAAAGACCAAATGAGAGTGCTTACTCTTAAGCCCTAGAACAATCACCCTTTAACAGACAGGTTTCAATCAGCACACTTCTCTCACAATGGTGCAGAAGGGCCCCTTCCAATCAAAGATGGCTTGGAAAATGTGCTCAGAATACAACAACCATTGGAAACAGGTCAGATGCAGCAAACCTGTATTTGGACAATGCTACAGCTGCAAGCTACACTAATTTAATTGTGTACTGAAGTAGTAAAGATGTGTTTCTGGCTCCTTACTTGAAGATTTCTGGGTGTCACTGAAGAAAAAAACATGAAAATATTTTGAATACATGAAAATAGTAGGGGCTAGAGGAAGAATTAATATGTTAAAACAGTAATTTCTTTACTGTTGTGAATGTATTTATGATGCTGAAAACTTTAGTATAACAAATTGTATTTGTTGCGATTGTATATAATTATGGGGTTTGCATTAACTGTTTTATACAAGGCAAACATGGTCATTGTATTGTTTAACTGATGATTAGTTCAATACTTTTTTTGTGAATGACTGTAATCTTTTTCTCATGTTCAGTAATGATGCCAAAATATGGATCAAGGCTGAGAAAGGACTACAGCCATGAGGAAAATTACATCCTCATGGCAGTCCTTAGTAGATATGGGAAACGCTGGTTTGGTAAAGGGGGTTCAAACAAGCTGAGATGACAAAATCCTGGAATCAAGTTGTCCTGGACAGTAATGCAGCAGGTGGCAGAAACCACACATTAACACAGAGCAAGAAGGAGGCAAATTATATTGTAGAGCATGCTAGAAGCAAGGCGATGCAGCATGCAATTGCTTGCACCAGTAGTAGGGGGCCTCTAACAATTATCTCATTAACACCAGATGAGGAATACCTCCTTTCCAATCATGAGGATGACTATGACATAGAAGATTATGTCACTGGAATAATCATAGGTGGTGTGGACGACTGGCTATAGACATGGTCTGCAGCAGCGACTCTCTTCTGTAACGTTTTTCTACTAAGGAAGGTTGGTTTAAAAAAAACAATAATATATATTTATGAGAAGAATTCAGTACTGTTAAGGAATGATTATATTAATGACATGCCAATTACTATTGATAGGTAAACCTTCTACATCAGACAGAATGACAAGTCAGTGTGCATGGTAAGTGCCCAATATCCTTCCTTAGTATGCATACAGTGATGTATGCTATTTCTTTGTAGTAATGTCTTCAAGTAATTTTTTACACAGTCAGCAGCAGAAATAAACAGTTCCACTATACCAATACATTTAGAAGATATCAGCAGCAGAATTGCTATTAAAGAAAATAACATAGTTATATATATAAGGCAGCATAAGGAATGTGGCATACAGTCCCCATGTTTAATGGCAGGATCTCACATCCCACAACATTTTAGTAACTATGCAGGAAGTACAATGCCTCACAAAATCAAGCACATGTTGATGTTCCACTCACACTTGTACAGAAGGAAAATCCATGCGCCTTTGCACTAGTATCCCCAAACCCAGATGAACACTTTCAGGATGGTGGCAGACATTTAGAGGTAATAATGTCTACAATAACACCTTTACAAAGGGGAGCCAGGCACAGGAATTTGTTAGAGCTACACCAGGAAACATGTAAAGCATTGGCTGCCCAGCAGCAAAATGTTTTGACATTGTTAGGCTCAGAGCACTACAACAAAGAGTCACCTGCAAGTGGTAAGAGTTCTCCAGGGCAGTGGTCTCCAACTTTTTTTGCACCAAGGACCGGTTTCATGTAAGACAATTTTCCAGGCCCCAGCCATCGCACACACGCATAATAAAACATAATAAAGTGCATAACATTTATTTATTTATTTATTTATTTAACATTTGTTTACTAAGGAGGTCCAACTGGACTAAAAGTGCATTTTCAGCCAAGACCTATGGAGAAAAGCTCCAAAGTACAATAAGAAGACAATTGACAGTAATTACCAAAAAAAGTGTACATTCTGCTTAACAGCATACCATTCATCTAGTTAGTACATAATAACAATAGTACAGCAAGTGAGAATAAATACAATTACAACATGAAACATAACAGTCTGCCTAACAGCATAACATTGATCTTGTTAGTATCTAGCAATAATAATCAAACCTTCAAAGGGTATATGGGGTATTTATATAATAACAATAACAATAAAACCTTCAAAGTGTATATGGGGTAGTTATATAATAACAATAACAATAAAACCTTCAAAGTGTATATGGGGTAGTTATATAATAACAATAACAATAAAACCTTCAAAGTGTATATGGGGTAGTTATATAATAACAATAACAATAAAACCTTCAAAGTGTATATGGGGTAGTTATATAATAACAATAATAATAAAACCTTCAAAGTGTATATGGGGTAGTTATATAATAATAATAACAATAAAACCTTCAAGGTGTATATGGAGTAGTTATATAACAACAATAACAAAAAAACCTTCAAAGTGTATATGGGGTAGTTATATAATAACAATAACAATAAAACCTTCAAAGTGTATATGGGGTAGTTATATAATAACAACAATAAAACCATCAAAGTGTATATGGGGTAGTTATATAATAACAATAACAATAAAACCTTCAAAGTGTATATGGGGTATTTATATAACAACAATAACAATAAAACCTTCAAAGTGTATATGGGGTAGATATATAATAACAATAACAATAAAACCTTCAAAGTGTATATGGGGTAGTTATATAATAACAACAACAATAAAACCATCAAAGTGTATATGGGGTAGTTATATAATAACAATAACAATAAAACCTTCAAAGTGTATATGTGGTATTTATATAATAACAATAACAATAAAACCTTCAACGTGTATATGGGGTAGTTATATAATAACAATAACAATCAAACCTTCAAAGTGTATATGGGGTAGTTATATAATAACAATAACAATCAAACCTTCAAAGTGTATATGGGGTAGTTATATAACAACAATAACAATCAAACCTTCAAAGTGTATATGGGGTAGTTATATAATAACAATAACAATCAAACCTTCAAAGTGTATGTGGGGTATTTATATAATAACAATAACAATAAAACCTTCAAAGTGTATATGGGGTAGTTATATAATAACAATAACAATAAAACCTTCAAAGTGTATATGGGGTAGTTATATAATAACAATAACAATAAAACCTTCAAAGTGTATATGGGGTAGTTATATAATAACAATAACAATAAAACCTTCAAAGTGTATATGGGGTAGTTATATAATAACAATAACAATAAAACCTTCAAAGTGTATATGGGGTAGTTATATAATAACAATAACAATAAAACCTTCAAAGTGTATATGGGGTAGTTATATAACAACAATAACAATAGACCCTTCAAAGTGTATATGGGGTAGTTATATAACAACAATAACAATAACACCTTCAAAGTGTATATGAGGTAGTTATATAATAACTAAAACAATAAAATCTTCCAAACATACATGGTGTAGTACTAATGGAGTCCAAGGATATAACTTTAAGCAAAGTGCAAAGTCATGAGAAATACAAATTTGTTGCTCAACTTTTATGCCAATAAATGTTTGTGTTGATTTTTGCTGGCTTCATTTTCAGTCTATGCTGTGATGCAACAGGTGTTTTTCATACTGTAGTTGCTGTTTTACCTGCCTGGGTTCCTGGTTTGTGTACAGTTCTCTCACTCCTAATATAGTTGAAGTAAATACAACTTGCCATAATTTAGAATTATTATTGTTTTCCTGCAACAAGATGGTCCCATCTAAAGGTGATGGGAGACAATGATACCTGATCCTTATGTCCAATCTACTCAGCAATTTTGATTTGGTTGCTGTCATTACAGAAAGCCCATGCTTCACAAAGATAGGATGTTGGAAATGGAAGCGGAGTTTTCAGTGCTTTTGTGGCAATCTCAGGATATTCCACCTTGATTTTAATCCAAAATGTTGGCATAGTTGAAGTTGTCTCAAACATACTTTTAAGCCCACCGTCATTTGCAGTTTCAAGCAGCTGATCTTCCAGCACTGACAAGGTTGATTCCCCTGGCTTGTTCACAAATGTGTCGCAGATCCATTCTTTCCCAGTTCATGAGTCTTTTGTGGTTGGGAAGTAATGCTCAAACTGTTTTAAAAGTAAAGATAGGTGATCATGCACCAGTTGGGAAAATGAAGGCCCAGGCTCAGCCTCTTCCAAAATCCCTGCTAATGTTTGAAACATGTCAAATATCCCTATGCTCACTCGCCATCCCCACAGTTCCAGTTTGGCTTTGAATGCAGACACTTTATCTGCCAACTTAAAGATAGTTGTCCTTCTCCCCCGAAGAGACAGATTGAGTTTGTTGAGCAGGCTGAATATGTCACACAAGTAAACAAGTTTTGTGATCCATTCTGTGTTACTGAAATGTGCTGCCAATGGTGACTGTTTTTCCTAAAAGAAATCTCTGGAGCAGCTCTCATAACTCAAATTCTCTGTCCAGCGATTTACCTTTAAAAAGCCATCTAACTTCTGTGTATAAGAGAAGACGTTTGTGCTCTGCATCCATCTCCTCACAAAGCTGCTCGACCAGCTGTGAGTTAAGGGCATGTACTTTGATGTGGTTAATAACTCTAGTGACATCATTCAAAACGGATTTAAGTTCAGGTGACATTTTTTGGCTAACCAACATTTTTCTTGACTCGAGCAGTGAAACCAGAAAGCCATCCAGTCATGGCAGCAGCTCCATCCATGCATACTCTGACACAAAATGACCAGTTCAGTTTACCTGACATGTAATCATTCAAAGACTTGAATAGTTCTGCAGCTGTGGTGTTGGTTGGCAATGATAATACACATAACATATCCTCATGTACATCCTCCTGAAATATATATCGCACAAAAACAAGTAGTACTGTCTTGTTGTCAACATCAGTAGACTCGTCAGCCTAAATTGCGTACCATGGTGACTCAATCCTGTTGAACAATTGTGCCTCAATGTCCTCATCTATTTTATCAATTCATCTCGTGACGGTGCTAGCCAAAAGACGAATCTGTGCTACCTTTTTAACTGCAGCCTCTCCAAAAAGTTCACGACAAATGTCCTTAGCAGCACGCAAGATCAAGTCTTCACCAATAGTAAAAGGCTTCTTAGCCTCATCAATATGGTTAGACACTAAGTATGATGCTTTCAGTGCAGACAGATTTGTTGATGTGGTGGCCTTCAATAATTGCTTCTGTCCTTTGTTGCCATGTTTTTTCTTTCAAAAACCACCAAAGGCTTGTATTTTAATGCAGGGTGCTTAGTCTCCATGTGGCGAAGTAGTTTGGAAGGCATCATGGCCTCATTGGATAGCCAGTCACCACATATTATACAGAGAGGGCTTGGAGCATGTGAATCACCAGTCACAATAAATCCATAGTTTAAGTAGGACTCTTGGTATTTTCTTTTAAATGCAGCTTTTTGGTGGCAGTCTTAGAAGTCTCATCATCATTGGGTCTTTCCCCTTTTCCAAAGAGGCTCTCTAGAGATGTTTGTTTTTTTTACTCATTTTAAAAAATGAAGGGGAAACAAGTAAACATTGTAAACTGGCAAAACAACAAATATTACACTAATCCCGGAGTAACTGCCATCAAAGTAATTGATTCAGTAGGTTTGAGATAAGCTCTTTCCTTTTTCACATTATATTAATATAAAGTTTATATAAACTAAGTCTTCCTGTTTTTATTGGTTTTTATCTGATGAAGTTTTCTGTGAAAAATGGAAGAGCTTATCTGAAACCTATGGAATGCAATCATGTAATAGCAGTTACTCCTGGAGTAGCTGCTATTTGCTGTTTTACTCATCTTACTTGCGGGGGAGGTTGAGTGGTATGGTGGATGTGGGTAAATCTATACTGACTTAAGCTTTTAACAGCAGTATTTACAATATGTCACATATTTGTCCAGATTAATTGAGTGGTATGGTTGAGGTAGGTAAAGATAATGGTAACCTTTATTTAAGTTTTAACAGCAGTATTTAAATTAAAATATGCCCCTATTATTTGGTTCGGTCCAGATTTATTATGCCAGAGGTTGAGTGGTATGGCTGAGGTTCATAACTTTTTTTTTTAAGTTTTAAGAGCAGTATTTACAGTCTATTATCTATACTGGTTTTGTCCAGACTAATTGTACCAGAATTTGAGTGGTGTCGGACATACCTCTCAACTGTACAGATTTTTGCAGAATGTCTAGATTTTTTCCTCATATGTTTTATCGGTCCCTCATAAAATCTGTGATTTTCTGACAAATGACTGGGATGATTTGATGACTGAAACCACTAAATAATGATATAAATTTGTGTTTCAGACTTCATATCCTTCAGGAAAATGCATGTTAAGACCAATCCTGTTATTCTAGCAACTTTCTAAATTTTCTCAGGTATTTGTAAGAGCAATATTTAAAATCTGCCTCTACTTTTGGGCCTTTGTTCTCCCGTTCAGTCTATGGAGGTAAGCATGCTGCTGCCAGGGATCACTCTCACTCTTCGCTCTCTCTGTCTCTCTCACATACACACACACACACACACACACACACACACACACACACACACACACACACACACACACATTCAGTCTCTTTTGCATTCACTCACACACATCGTTCTCACTCTCTCCTGATCTCTCACACACAGTCACTTCCTCATTCATACCTACATTCATTCACACATCGCTCTCACTCTTCCGATCTCACACACACACACACACACACACACACACACACACACACACACACACACACACACACACACACACAGACACACACACACACACACACACACACACACACACACACACACACACACACACAGTCACTTCCTCATTCATATCTACATTCACACATCTCTCTCACTCATCCGATCTCCCACACACACACACACACACATACACACACACACACACACACACACACAGCCACTTCCTCATTCATACCTACATTCATTCACACATCTCTCTCACTCTTCCGATCTCCCACACACACAGCCACTTCTTCATTTATTCACACATTGCTCTCACTCTTCTGATCACACACACACACACACACACACACACACACACACACACACACACAGTCACTTCCTCATTCATACCTACATTCATTCACGCATCGCTGTCACTCTTCTGATCACATACACACACACACACACACACACACACACACACACACACACACACACACACACACAGTCACTTCCTCAGTCATACGTACATTCATTCCTGCATTGCTCTCACTCTTCCGATCACACACACACACACACACACACACACACACACACACACACACACACACACACACACACAGTCACACCTACATTCATTTCCACACCGGCTCTCACTATTCCGATCTCACACACACACACACACACACACACACACACACACACACACAGCCACTCATTCATTCATTCACTCTCACTTTTCTGATCACACCCACACACCCACACACACACACACACACACACACACACAGCCACTCCTTCATTCATTCACACATTTATTCACACATCGCTCTCACTCTTCCAATCTTACACTCACACACACACACACACACACACACACACACACACACACACACACACACACACACACAGCCACTTCTTCATTCATTCACACATTCATTCACACATCGCTCTCACTCTTCTGATCTCACACACACACAGCCTCTTCTTCATCATTCACACATTGCTCTCACTCTCCCGATCTCTCTCACACACACAGAGTCTTTTGCTTTCATGCCCGCATTCGCTCACACATGCAGACAGACACATACACACTCATACAGGCATTCACTTCCCTGACGGCCCAGTTCCAAGTGCTCCACATCCCGGTACCGGTCCATGGCCTGGTGGTTGGGGACCGCTGCTCCAGTGTATGAGTAAGGATTTCCAGCCCTACCTGGAAATGGTGAACAGTTGGGATAATGCCATGATCACACTAATGTATACTATGGTGGTACACCAAGCATCAGTTGCCACCTCCATTTATATCCTAGTTAGGACTTATTAGACTCAAGCAGGAGTTATCCTTGGAAGAGGAAGAAGGAGGGGGTATTGTCCGGACACATGGAAGATCACATGAGACTTCAAGTTCTTTTCAAGAAGGTACTATAATTAGCCGGAGGAACAAACTCAGCAGATTTCATGCAGGTCACATCAGTGTTCACCTACACCTAGCAGAACCTCTCATTTGAAGTCCCAATCATGTTTCTGTAACAATGTCAAATCAGTGTCTGCAGGATCTCCTGCATTAATTTCATCATGATGTCAGACCAACTTTCCATCTAGCTCTTATGACAGTCCCTGTTCAAAATCACTTCAACTATCACCCAACCTATCTTTAGGAAATGTGTATGACACATTTGGCCTTGATCTACTGTGATTCAAGTTTGACATTCCTGTTACAATTTCACCTTCACAAATACAGGTCAATATTTAACTCCAAAGGGAGTTATTTGTAAGAAAAGGGAGGGGCAAGGTGTGTGTGCTTAGGACACTTTACAACTTTATGCACTTCATTCCTATAATAGTATTGATTAAAAGCTCAGATTACTGTGGAAATAAATCTGTATGACATAACATAAGGTTGCAGTCATTAACACCAATGCATTACCATTCCTACAGCTGGCAGTTACCTACAACTTCAAATAGTAAATAAACAAGTTTTCATGGAAACATATTAATGAGAAAATTCCACATTAAAATGAGTATCCTGCCACATAAACAAACACCGCCGCCACTTCTTCCTCACTACAGCACAAATTAAGATATCGTTTGACTCTGAAGTCACAAATTCTTGCGTTATGACAAAATAAAATAATTTGATGTACTGTACCTCAACAGACAACATAAACTTAGAAAATATCATATAATATAAAAAAATATGATAAGTTTTCATTCAAATGCAGGGTATGAACTCATGTTAAACATTGAATTAACAGTTTGCATTGATTCTATCACGTGAAGGCATTCAGTGCATGAATGCAAAACAACTAAACAGAAGATATTGTGCAAAGCAGTTCATTATAATTAGTCCTTATATGATGTCTTATGACATCACTGAACAGGAGTTGATGAGCACTCACATGACATTTATAAACAATAACATGTAACTGTTCTGAAAAGAAAATATTTTAAGATATGGGAGAATGTTAGATGAACAGCAACACATCATAGCCCTCAGGTATCACTGCGTGTATCAGTTATACTCTATCCCCGGGATTCATGAAGCTCGACGCAAGGATGGCATTAACCTTACACCGACCATGTGGCGTAGAGATGGAGCAGCAGCACCACATGCATATTAAAGAAGGTGCGCTGCCGCAACGTCCACGTGCATAGGAAATGTGTGCAAGTGCAGGGGGCGTGTTTAAGTGCTGCATGAAGGCATGAACATGTTGGCTGCATACGTGCAACCTAAAATGCTGACTAGTATAGCCTGCCTCCAATAATAATCACTCCTATCAGTGTCCGTAGATACTGAAATGTATGCAAAGCATACAAGACAGTTTTACAAACACCAAAATAAAAAGTAAATACAAAGGCACGTAGTTGAATATTGAGTCCCCATCCCTCGAACAAATGACATTTAAAACCCCGTGCCCGCATTCCATTGTAATGTTGATAGTTATACCAAGTGAAAGTGAAACACAGCGTGTTAGCGCGCTGCTGCCATTTGCTAAGCCTAGCCCAATGGTTAGGGTTACCACCAGTCCCACATTGTGAGGGTCAGTCCCCCTCTGGGCAGTTGTGTCAATACCAAAACCATTATAAATGTTAAATGTCCTGCAATTGTAGGGCATAATTATGTCCCATATTTTATGTAATAGTCCCATACAATAATTATTTCCGTATGTCAAATACCTAAATGTTACAAGAAACAGAATAAGCAACTAAACAAAACAGAATAAGCAATTAAACTGCTACAACAATAAGCTTACATTTAGGCATAAAACTAAAATACTATCCTTTGTACTGACCGTGGGTATGTGTCGGCCTGTAAAATCTGATGTGTATCCTGCAAATGTCCAATTTTGGTCATATGAAAAGGTGGGAATCCTACCAATGGTCAGAGCATTCGCTCAATATCTGCCCATTCGTGGTTCAAGTCGGCCTTGTCAGGATGGCCCAAAGATGAACGGGTATTACCCGGGTCTACCTACCATGTCATGAAAGATAAGTATTTGAGTGTACCTATGTGCGTGAAGTACAGCATGTGGAAGATCAGAAATGCTAGGGTAGTCCTTACAACCATAATGGTACCAGAGATATGTAGTGTATGCAATGTGTTCTGTTGATTGTGCCATGGGCCATCAACCAGAGAAGGGATGGATGGTGTGTGTGGAATATGGGGGTGGGGGGAGACATGTAATAATTCACCAAGGGGAGACTGGGTTGGATGCACAATAGGTGAACAGGAGGTGTACGGGGGAGCAGTGGGTGAATCAGAAAGAAAACCAAAGAACAAACATTCACATCCACAATACAACCTGACAGGCCATACTGTAGAACACAATCCCACAAACATATCAACATTAAAATATGTGATACACATGTACAGAAATGTTACCGGCACAATCCCACATAATGGTCTGGCCTGAACTGAGCCATCCAACCCCAACACACCTGGATACATAATTGAATACCCATCATACCCTCCACAGCACACCCCCCCCTTCCTGAACGTCCTCCAAAACCACCCATACATGGGCTGCTAGCTTGGTGCAGCCATATCTGCACATAGTGACCCCTACCCACATCTAGTAGGCAGTTGCACCCTAGGCAGTCTCAGGCACGCAAACTAGGTATCCCATGCATGCATAACCCTACCACATTTTCAAATAGCCAGCTGAATGGGGACTGTCATTTACAATTTTTGGACATCCCTCATGGGATAAGTGTCTATTCTCAAGATTAGACATTGTGGCATAACACAATGTCCACCCCCATTGACATCTGGGCACTAGGGCTACCACCTGTCCCAATTTGCGAGGGAAAGTCCCTCCTTGGCCAGTTGTGTCCTGCATAAAAATTGGAAAAATGGCAAATGTCCTGAGATATTAGGACAAACATATTTCCTATATTGAATGTAATAGTTGCATAAAAGAGTTATTCTGTTTCTGAAACACCTAAATGTTATAAGAAACAGAATACGCAACTAAAATGCTGCAAGAATAAGCATTTATGTAGGCAAAACAGTGAAGTTCTGTCTTATGTACTGGTGGTGGGTATGTTTTGCCTTGCAAACTCTGACGTTTGTACAAAACATGTCCCACTGTGGGCATTCGAAAAGGTGGCAACCCTACCGGGTACAACTAAGATCAGCAGTACCTGACCACAACCCTACTCAGCCTCCAGCCAGTCCTGCAGAACCTACGACCTGGGATTAAAGACCTGACCATGATGCACGTCTCCCCACGTGCATTATTGGGAATAAATACCTTTCACATGTTCCCATGAAGCTTCCCCATCTGGCAGTCGGAAATAGGCGGATATGCTCGATGGTAACTGGTGGTCATTTAACAGTATGGGAAATGAAAAAATACATGTAGGTGTATATGCATGTGAATGTACAAACAGATATATATACCCACGGTTGGGTAGCGTTCGAAAAACATGTGTGTGTAAATGGGCGTGCCTTCGTTGAAGGTTGGGCATCAAGCTGGCACCTCAGCATTTCATAAAAATCATTAGCTGACCAGAGTTCCACTGTGGCGATACCTTACTGAGAAAAAGCCGAAAGACAAACACCATATCTAGCCATATATATATATATATATATATATATATATATATATATATATATATATATATATATATATATATATATATATATATATATATATATATATATGTATATATATATATATATATATATATATACACGAAGAATGAACATGGACACAATAAAGCAGTCCTAACAAATGTGAAGGGAAACAGCAGCAGACACCCCCCACATAGTATATAATGACATCATATCAGTCCGCCCAGAGATGAGCAAACCTTGTGCATCCAAAACCACAGGTAGGATGCTAACAGTGGAACTAACTGTGTGCACATGCTAAGTCTGACTTTCAAACAGGTACAGGGAAGTCCCAGTCACCATTTGGACGAGCCAAACCAGAAGACTGAATGAACACCCTGACCATTATATGAACGTATGTCCCAGGACTATATGCTTGGGACGTCTGAATATACTTGGAGTGAGTCAGCATGTAGGATGGGCCCAGAGCAGTAGGGAATGGCGCATGTGTAGTGGTGTGGTTTTCCTAACTGGAGAATGGATGCCTTTTGTGTCAGTGACATGTTGAGGCGTGTGTACGGATAACTATGAACTATGAGTATACATATAAATGAAGCAGCATATGAAGAGTGTAGTGGTTAGAGCATTCGCTTAACGAACATGCATTCACGGTTCAAGTTCGACTATAGCACATATCATTTTCCATGTGGAATGAATGTTGTCCTGCTGTAAAAATGACATAATAACATGTACAAGTGAACTTGAGTAGCACATGGGACTTTTAACCAGATCATTTCAATCAAAGGGGTACTGTCATACTGAATAAGGCACAAATAAGCGACAGTAAACATATATAACAAACAGTAAGCATATGCAACCTCGCTTGCGTGGGTGTAAGCCGTGCCCAGCATAGGAAATGTATATGAGTATGTACAGACGTAATATATATATATATATATATATATATATATATATATATATATATATATATATATATATATATATATATATATACATATATATATATATACACCTATATATATATACATATAGATATACATATATATATACACACACACATATATATGTATATATATATATATATATATATATATATATATATGTGTGTGTGTGTGTGTGTGTGTGTGTGTGTCTGTATACATTTATATATATATATATATATATATATATATATATATATATATATATAGATATATATAAAACAAATGAATGAACGTTGTAACAATAAAGCATAGACAAGGGATGAGAAGGGAATCCACTCTGGCCAAGAGTGAGATACACACACCACAGGCAGGATATTACCAGTGATAGTAACATAGTTGAATTGCTCATTCTACTTTACACACAACTGAAGAAAAATAAACCGTTCACAATACCAGGAACACAATAAAGCCACCCGGACCACTGTAGTTCGAGCAGAAACAGAGCAAGAACACTACTCTCCACAAAAACAGTAGAAATCCAGTATCCAGTAATCCACCACTCAGTCAAAGTAAACACAGGTTTATTACCACCGGTTACAGGTTGAGCGCTTTCATCCACACAAGGCAGACTTCTTCAGAACCAATTATTGCAGTTTACAAATGCAAATATATAGCTGTTTTGGCGCCAAAAAACAATTGAGATGATTAATAAATTATCTAAAAAGTGTCTTTGTAACTCACATTCCTACAAATGCATAAGTAATACTTATTTGATGACTAATATAGTACATATTTATGATAAATACAATAAATATATACTTTACATAGACAATATTTGACAAAAAATATATAATAATAAATTTAATAATTTTAAAAAACATCCATATCCTATACTTGCATAATATGAAATGTGGTATGTTGTATATTTATAAAGTATATTAGAAATATAAAATGTAAAAACACAAGGAGTCATCGTTTACGGCCCCAAGAAAAAGATTAAAACAATTAAAAATGTAATTTATGCTTAAATTTATGCATTTACCCCCGATCCAAAAGAAGGAAGGGTTTTATACTAATACTCTCGTTTAAACCTGGCCAGGAGGTAGCATCACACAATATCTGCCATTTAGTTTCTAAGCATGACAGTCCTACCTTCCAGTTACCCCCATATTCACTCACCCCAATTTGATCAATAATCTTGAAAGTGAAAGAATGTTGAGGTCCTTTTTCACTAATATGCTTGCTCAGTGCATTTTTCATGTCAACTTTCTTAATTTTGTACAGATGTTCATATATACGGGTTTTAAGCTTCCTTTCAGTCTTACCAATATAGTAAGCTTGACAACAAGAACAGGAAGCCAAATAAACCACCCGCATAGTATTACAGTTCCCTTTTCTATCATAACATATGGTTCTATTGTTGTTACCCAATTTTGTAATCCTATTAACATTAATGTATTGACAATACTTGCAACTGCCACATTTACTAGTGTGTTCGTCTTTATTCCTCCTAACCTCCTTTTTCTTTCCACCTTCAATGATTCTCTTGAGGTTAACTGAGGTTTTGAACACACTAACAGGGTGATCACCTACCGCCGTAATAATATCATCAGAACTCGAAAAAACATCCCAATGCCTTCTCAAAATTTCCTTAACCAAAATGGAATAAGGGTTGAACATGATTACACATACATTCCTTCTATTTCTTGTGACTTCCTTTTGCGTATTCTTGTCAACAAATGTGCTACCCAAAAGCGGAACAAATCTATCCCCCCATAGTCTGATCACATATTTTGTCACTTCCTCCACCATAACCGCAGGGTGTCCTCTAGCCAAAAACATCTCAGCTACTGTCCTCATCTGTTCTTCCATATCCTGTCTAGTGGAACACATTCTAGCAACACGAATGCATTGCCCCTTGAGTACATTTTTGAAGATGTGGGGAGGATGGCAGCTGCCAAATTGTATATAATCATTGGAAAAGGTGGATTTCCTGTAAATTTTGGACTTAAATCCTTCATTAGAATTGCTGATATAAGTGTCCAAATAAGGTATTCCTAATTTCTCAGCTTTATATGTGAACCTTAAAAAACTTGTGGTGCTGTTGAGGTAAGAAATAAAGTTAGGTATATCTTCTTCAGGTCCCTTCCAAACAATAAATAGATCATCCAAAAAATGTGTATATAAAGCAATGTGCTTGGAATATTCACTAGGCATGACAAATACCTCCTCCCACTCAAGCATGACGAGATTCGCAAAAATGGGGGCACAAGAAGCCCCCATTGCTACTCCTCAAATTTGTTTAAAATATTCTCCCTGAAATTGTATATAATTGTGTGAAAGAACAAGTCCCATCATATCAAGTATTAAACATATTTTATCCCATGTGAGTTTGGAGAATTTTTTCAAGCTTTTTTCAAAGTATTCAAGGCCTATAGTGTTAGGAATGCAGGAAAACAATTCCTGAACATCTATGGTGAGAAAAATCAAATTAGGAGACCATATATCTTGTTTTAATTTACTTAAAAACTCCCAGGAGTCCTTGGTTAGGTGTGGAACATTGTAGTATACATGTTTGCACCAATGATCAATGGCAACCCCTATATTAAATGTTTTCGATTTCGAACCGGAAATGATGGGTCTAAAGGGTGGGTTTTTAACACCTTTACGAATTTTGGGGATGCCAACTATTCTAGACATTACAGGATGCTCGGTTCTGATAAATTCATATACTTCATTCGTAATTCGGTTATCTAGTAGGTATTCCTCAATAATCAAGTCTATTCTGTGATATCCTATATTAATCTGGTTGAGAGAGATCTCTTCATAATTGCCAGAATTGAACAGGATATCTTGTATAGCTTTACAATAAACGTTGGTGTCGTAAATCACTAAACCACCCCCTTTGTCCGGTTTCATAATCCTAATTTCACTATTAGCCACTACCTGATCCAAACACGGTCTTTCTCCCTTGGTGAGATTGTCACAAAAAAGTGTAGAATACCATGGGTATCTCCGGATGTTTCCATACAAATTGTAGATGTCCTTACATACCATTCGCTCATAATTGCTGACCTGCACGTTTGTTACAGGAATATATGCACTTTTTCTAGCTAATTTTTTGGGGGAGCCATCGCTAGTAACATCATTAAACTGCAATGCTAACTGGAGCCTCCGACAATACAACTTGACTTCCTTTATAACATCAAACAGGTTAAATCTGGCAGATGGAATAAATTTCATTCCCTTACTGAACAAAGAAAAGAATTCCTGTGTAATGTAAACGCCAGTAAAATTATACACTTTGAAACCTGAAAAGGAGTGGACAGACACTTTACTGCCATTACTAGCTTTAGTTACAATTAGATTCTTGTCACTCACATCTACTTCACTAGTCAAAAAAGACTCACTGATCAATGAATCGTGCACTTCACCATTATTAGGGGCCCTCCATTCTTTCTATCTTCTTTTGGAATATGGGGGCTTGATGGAACCTTCCACCCTGAAAATTTTCATCCTCTACTCTTCTCTTATACCTGCCCCTATTAAAATCATAGTCAGGCTCATTATTTCTTATTCTGTTCTGATTGTTGTGGGGCCAAATATAAGCCCTGTTCAATTTATATGCCTCTAAATCCCTTTCTAATTTGTCCAACTTCCTGTTGTAAATATCATATGCCTTCGATTTGGCCACTCTAAACTGTTTATTAAATAATTCTTGCCAAGAATGAAAACTAGTGTCCTGTGTGATTTCGTTGTGCAATTGTTCAATTTCCGCAAGCAAACCCCCAATTTTCTCATCATTAAATTTCATGAGTAATTTTATATATTCAAAACCAAAAAAAATCGAACAAATTGTTGAATTCATACAACACAGATTCATTAAACTGGACCCCTAAGGGTAGTTTAAAGAATCTAAGCCCTTTGGGCACAATCTTTAAATTCAAACACTTCTCCAGGTATCCGTTGTCTATTTTGGCACCCTTAATGTTGTTCAGTTTTTTACCCAAAAGGTAAATTTTAGACTTAATGGAATCGTTGACTAAATTCCCATTTCTGTCATCAAACCCAGCTTTTATAGCACTATTATAGCCAAAATCATAATTATCATTTAAAAAACTGTCCATAACATCATTAGAACGTTGTCCATAGTTTTCATTAATGTTATTACTACTATTATAGGCGCCCTTGCCCTTTTTATTTTGTGTTTGAGCTCTAACACAAGGGCTAGAAATCGTATCCTTCACCACAGTACCTTTGTAGTGGTCAGCACCTTTGCTGACCGTTGCAGAATAAGTTCTCATCATCTCCCGATGTTTAGGCTTAGCCCCATGGCGTCTCCTCATTGGAATGGAAGAGACTGAAATCAAATGTGAATTCCGCATCATCTAATAGATGAGTGTCGACATCCTTAGAGTCCAAGTTTAGCTGTACGTGCGGCGATTCCGCCGAATTTCTTACTATTTGTCCATTAGGAATGCTCGACTCACTATTTTCACCCTCCACATTTTGAGGCGTTAAAACAACAGGTGTAGCCTTTGCAGGATAAGAGTTTAGACCCGGTGGAGCCGACTCCGTGTTGACGGCTTCCTCAACGGGTCTGGTAAGAGAAGCAACCAGCTGCAGCAGCTTGCTGACGTCGTCTTTCAACGACGTGACCTCCGCACGTAGTTCCATAAACTCAGTTCTGCTCAATGAAGCAGACGGGGATCCGAGATCTGCCATAGCAACAACAACTGAAGAAAAATAAACCGTTCACAATACCAGGAACACAATAAAGCCACCCGGACCACTGTAGCTCGAGCAGAAACAGAGCAAGAACACTACTCTCCACAAAAACAGTAGAAATCCAGTATCCAGTAATCCACCACTCGGTCAAAGTAAACACAGGTTTATTACCACAGGTTACAGGTTGAGCGCTTTCATCCACACAAGGCAGACTTCTTCAGAACCAATTATTGCAGTTTACAAATGCAAATATATAGCTGTTTTGGCGCCAAAAAACAATTGAGATAATTGATTAATAAATTATCTAAAAAGTGTCTTTATAACTCACATTCCTACAAATGCATAAGTAATACTTATTTGATGACTAATATAGTACATATTTATGATAAATATAACTAATAAATATATACTTTACATAGACAATATTTGACAAAAAATATATAATAATAAATTTAATAATTTTAAAAAACATCCATATCCTATACTTGCATAATATGAAATGTGGTATGTTGTATATTTATAAAGTATATTAGAAATATAAAATGTAAAAACACAAGGAGTCATCGTTTACGGCCCCAAGAAAACAATTAAAACAAGTAAAAATGTAATTTATGCTTGGGGTGAGTGAATATGGGGGTAACTGGAAGGTAGGACTGTCATGCTTAGAAACTAAATGGCAGATATTGTGTGATGCTACCTCCTGGCCAGGTTTAAACGAGAGTATTAGTATAAAACCATTCCTTCTTTTGGATCGGGGGTAAATGCATAAATTTAAGCATAAATTACATTTTTATTTGTTTTAATTGTTTTCTTGGGGCCGTAAACGATGACTCCTTGTGTTTTTACATTTTATATTTCTAATATACTTTATAAATATACAACATACCACATTTCATATTATGCAAGTATAGGATATGGATGTTTTTTAAAATTATTAAATTTATTATTATATATTTTTTGTCAAATATTGTCTATGTAAAGTATATATTTATTAGTTATATTTATCATAAATATGTACTATATTAGTCATCAAATAAGTATTACTTATGCATTTGTAGGAATGTGAGTTATAAAGACACTTTTTAGATAATTTATTAATCAATTATCTCAATTGTTTTTTGGCGCCAAAACAGCTATATATTTGCATTTGTAAACTGCAATAATTGGTTCTGAAGAAGTCTGCCTTGTGTGGATGAAAGCGCTCAACCTGTAACCGGTGGTAATAAACCTGTGTTTACTTTGACCGAGTGGTGGATTACTGGATACTGGATTTCTACTGTTTTTGTGGAGAGAAGTGTTCTTGCTCTGTTTCTGCTTGAGCTACAGTGGTCCGGGTCGCTTTATTGTGTTCCTGGTATTGTGAACGGTTTATTTTTCTTCAGTTGTTGTTGCTATGGCTGATCTCGGATCCCCGTCTGCTTCATTGAGCAGAACTGAGTTTATGGAACTACGTGCGGAGGTCACGTCGTTGAAAGACGACGTCAGCAAGCTGCTGCAGCTGGTTGCTTCTCTTACCAGACCCGTTGAGGAAGCCGTCAACACGGAGTCGGCTCCACCGGGTCTAAACTCTTATCCTGCAAAGGCTACACCTGTTGTTTTAACGCCTCAAAATGTGGAGGGTGAAAATAGTGAGTCGAGCATTCCTAATGGACAAATAGTAAGAAATTCGGCAGAATCGCCACACGTACAGCTAAACTTGGACTCTAAGGATGTCGACACTCATCTATTAGATGATGCGGAATTCACATTTGATTTCAGTCTCTTCCATTCCAATGAGGAGACGCTCCGTATGGGGGCTAAGCCTAAACATCGGGAGATGATGAGAACTTATTCTGCAACGGTCAGCAAAGGTGCTGACCGCTACAAAGGTACTGTGGTGAAGGATACGATTTCTAGCCCTTGTGTTAGAGCTCAAACACAAAATAAAAAGGGCAAGGGCGCCTATAATAGTAGTAATAACATTAATAAAAACTATGGACAACATTCTAATGATGTTATGGACAGTTTTTTAAATGATGATTATGATTTTGGCTATAATAGTGCTATAAAAGCTGGGTTTGATGACAGAAATGGGAATTTAGTCAACGATTCCATTAAGTCTAAAATTTACCTTTTGGGTAAAAAACTGAACAACATTAAGGGTGCCAAAATAGACAACGGATACCTGGAGAAGTGTTTGAATTTAAAGATTGTGCCCAAAGGGCTTAGATTCTTTAAACTACCCTTAGGGGTCCAGTTTAATGAATCTGTGTTGTATGAATTCAACAATTTGTTCGATTTTTTTGGTTTTGAATATATAAAATTACTCATGAAATTTTATGATGAGAAAATTGGGGGTTTGCTTGCGGAAATTGAACAATTGCACAACAAAATCACACAGGACACTAGTTTTCATTCTTGGCAAGAATTATTTAATAAACAGTTTTGAGTGGCCAAATCGAAGGCATATGATATTTACAACAGGAAGTTGGACAAATTAGAAAGGGATTTAGAGGCATATAAATTGAACAGGGCTTATATTTGGCCCCACAACAATCAGAACAGAATAAGAAATAATGAGCCTGACTATGATTTTAATAGGGGCAGGTATAAGAGAAGAGTAGAGGATGAAAATTTTCAGGGTGGAAGGTTCCATCAAGCCCCCATATTCCGCAAAAGAAGATAGAAAAGAATGTGGGAGGGCCCCCTAATAATGGTGAAGTGCACGATTCATTGATCAGTGAGTCTTTTTTGACTAGTGAAGTAGATGTGAGTGACAAGAATCTAATTGTAACTAAAGCTAGTAATGGCAGTAAAGTGTCTGTCCACTCCTTTTCAGGTTTCAAAGTGTATAATTTTACTGGCGTTTACATTACACAGGAATTCTTTTCTTTGTTCAGTAAGGGAATGAAATTTATTCCATCTGCCAGATTTAACCTGTTTGATGTTATAAAGGAAGTCAAGTTGTATTGTCGGAGGCTCCAGTTAGCATTGCAGTTTAATGATGTTACTAGCGATGGCTTCCCCCAAAAAATTAGCGAGAAAAAGTGCATATATTCCTGTAACAAACGTGCAGGTCAGCAATTATGAGCGAATGGTATGTAAGGACATCTACAATTTGTATGGAAACATCCGGAGATACCCATGGTATTCTACACTTTTTTGTGACAATCTCACCAAGGGAGAAAGACTGTGTTTGGATCAGGTAGTGGCTAATAGTGAAATTAGGATTATGAAACCGGACAAAGGGGGTGGTTTAGTGATTTACGACACCAACGTTTATTGTAAAGCTATACAAGATATCCTGTTCAATTCTGGCAATTATGAAGAGATCTCTCTCAACCAGATTAATATAGGATATCACAGAATAGACTTGATTATTGAGGAATACCTACTAGATAACCGAATTACGAATGAAGTATATGAATTTATCAGAACCGAGCATCCTGTAATGTCTAGAATAGTTGGCATCCCCAAAATTCATAAAAGTGTTGAAAACCCACCCTTTAGACCCATCATTTCCGGTTCGAAATCGAAAACATTTAATATAGGGGTTGCCATTGATCATTGGTGCAAACATGTATACTACAATGTTCCACACCTAACCAAGGACTCCTGGGACTTTTTAAGTAAATTAAAACAAGATATATGGTCGCCTAATTTGATTTTTCTCACCATAGATGTTCAGGAATTGTTTTCCTGCATTCCTAACACTATAGGCCTTGAATACTTTGAAAAAAGCTTGAAAAAATTATCCAAACTCACATGGGATAAAATATGTTTAATACTTGATATGATGGGACTTGTTCTCTCACAAAATTATATACAATTTCAGGGAGAATATTTTAAACAAATTCGAGGAGTAGCAATGGGGGCTTCTTGTGCCCCCATTTTTGCGAATCTTGTCATGCTTGAGTGGGAGGAGGTATTTGTCATGCCTAGTGAATATTCCAAGCACATTGCTTTATATACACGTTTTTTGGATGATCTATTTATTGTTTGGAAGGGACCTGAAGAAGATATACCTAACTTTATTTCTTACCTCAATAGCACCACAAGTTTTTTAAGGTTCACATATAAAGCTGAGAAATTAGGAATACCTTATTTGGTCACTTATATCAGCAATTCTAATGAAGGATTTAAGTCCAAAATTTACAGGAAATCCACCTTTTCCAATGATTATATACAATTTGGCAGCTGCCATCCTCCCCACATCTTCAGAAATGTACTCAAGGGGCAATGCATTAGTGTTGCTAGAATGTGTTCCACTAGACAGGATATGGAAGAACAGATGAGGACAGTAGCTGAGATGTTTTTGGCTAGAGGATACCCTGCGGTTATGGTGGAGGAAGTGACAAAATATGTGATCAGACTATGGGGGGATAGATTTGTTCCGCTTTTGGGTAGCACATTTGTTAACAAGAATACGCAAAAGGAAGTCACAAGAAATAGAAGGAATGTATGTGTAATCATGTTCAACCCTTATTCCAATTTGGTTAAGGAGATTTTGAGAAGGCATTGGGATGTTTTTTCGAGTTCTGATGATATTATTACGGCGGTAGGTGATCACCCTGTTAGTGTGTTCAAAACCTCAGTTAACCTCAAGAGAATAATTGAAGGTGGAAAGAAAAAGGAGGTTAGGAGGAATAAAGATGAACACACTAGTAAATGTGGCAGTTGCAAGTATTGTCAATACATTAATGTTAATAGGATTACAAAATTGGGTGACAACGATAGAACCATATGTTATGGTAGAAAAGGGAACTGTAATACTATGCGGGTGGTTTATTTGGCTTCCTGTTCTTGTTGTCAAGCTTACTATATTGGTAAGACTGAAAGGAAGCTTAAAACCTGTATATATGAACATCTGTACAAAATTAAGAAAGTTGACATGAAAAATGCACTGAGCAAGCATATTAGTGAAAAAGGACCTCAACATTCTTTCACTTTCAAGATTATTGATCAAATTGGGGTGAGTGAATATGGAGGTAACTGGAAGGTAGGACTGTCATGCTTAGAAACTAAATGGCAGATATTGTGTGTTGCTACCTCCTGGCCAGGTTTAAACAAGAGTATTAGTATAAAACCCTTCCTTCTTTTGGATCGGGGGTAAATGCATAAATTTAAGCATAAATTACATTTTTAATTGTTTTAATTGTTTTCTTAGGGCCGTAAACGATGACTCCTTGTGTTTTTACATTTTATATTTCTAATATACTTTATAAATATACAACATACCACATTTCATATTATGCAAGTATAGGATATGGATGTTTTTTAAAATTATTAAATTTATTATTATATATTTTTTGTCAAATATTGTCCATGTAAAGTATATATTTATTAGTTATATTTATCATAAATATGTACTATATTAGTCATCAAATAAGTATTACTTATACATTTGTAGGAATGTGAGTTATAAAGACACTTTTTAGATAATTTATTAATCAATTATCTCAATTGTTTTTTGGCGCCAAAACAGCTATATATTTGCATTTGTAAACTGCAGTAATTGGTTCTGAAGAAGTCTGCCTTGTGTGGATGAAAGCGCTCAACCTGTAACCTGTGGTAATAAACCTGTGTTTACTTTGACCGAGTGGTGGATTACTGGATACTGGATTTCTACTGTTTTTGTGGAGAGTAGTGTTCTTGCTCTGTTTCTGCTTGAGCTACAGTGGTCCTGGTGGCTTTATTGTGTTCCTACTTTACACACAGACAGAGGATAGTCCCTGCTGGGACTACCCAAAAATTAATAAGAGTGCTTAGTCCTCTGACAATTACACAAGCAAGGGCAGGTATGTTCAAAGACTAAATGGTGGGTGAGCCTGGGAATACATGAGGTGGGACAACATATGTGTAGGGCCCCTAACGCTCTGGAGAGGGCAATGTTTGGAGGTGTGTCATGGCTGCGATAAGAAGTGCATAATGGAAGTTACGCATGTAAGTTGAACATGGGTGGGGTGGAGGAACTATGCATATGAAATTATGGATCCAGGTGTGCCATGGTTGGATGGCCCGGTTCTAATTGGACCGCCCCATGTAGGTCAATGAGTTCATAATAGGTATATATTCATACACACATGCAGACATCAATATGTAGAAGTACATTCTCTAACAAATGCATTCCATTTGTAGACATAAATAATAGGAATGTGCACATACAAACATCGACAGTAGATGGAATAATAGGCTGTGCAGAAGAGGGATGGGACAAAACTGATACAACGCAGAGGCATGTACAGTGTCCTAAGTCAGTGCTGTGCTGATGATAATCAAATGTGAGGGCCTCCCCACTCATGGAATCATTCCTGTGATCTGCCCGCTACGGCAACGCCAAGAACTAAACTGGTCTAATTGTAAAGGAAATACACTGAGCACGTACATAAATAGGCTCCCAATTATATACATACATATATATATATATATATATATATATATATATATTTATATATATATATATTATATATATGAATATATATACATACATGTATAGACACACACAGCATGCCCCCCCCCCCAGCCAGACACGGGAACTATACACGCAATCAATGTAGTGTCCACTGCTCCCCAGTCCACAGGCAGGATACAAGCAGGGGGGGGGGGGCACAGTGCACTCGTGGATTCTAATCATGGAACACATACTGGAGTGTCCTTGTGGGACACTCCAAAAATTGCCAAAACAATACATATGTGATAGATTGGCCATCTTGTGTGCAGTGTATACAGACTCGGAATACAAGGGTGGGTAACCCTGGTGACCCATGGGCTGAGACAATTGTATGAAATGGGGCTCATGAAGTGGAGAGTGGGCAGCATGTAGTGGTGTGTCCAGAACCAACCAGGTCCCAGAGTAAGGATGGGTGCTGTTGAGGAGGCGAGGGTGGGGGAACTATGGGTATCTACTTATGGGTCTAGGTATGCAGGTGTTGGCTGATGTTGGCCCGTATGGACAGCCCTAGGGATGCAAGTGAATGTGTTCATTTGGCAGAGGAGTCGCCCAACAAGCAGCCACACCCACTGCAAGACCCACTAAAGCAAAGTGTAATCTATATGGCAAGAAACGGAATAACCAAATGTAGACGTATATATGTAGAGTTATCTGTGTGTATATCCATCCATAGCGAGATAGAGATATGCTTCTCCCTCGCCGTAATATGAATGTATACATACAGAGAATGAATACAGATACATACCCACATATGAATATATACATATGCAGACAACCATAGACCCATATGTCGTTAGATTTTATATATATATATATATATATATATATATATATATATATATATATACTCCACAACCATTCCAGGTTTGCCATTAAATAGTCGAATATTTCTGCTGTCAAGGGTTTCATCATTTCTTGAGTGCTGGAATGGTTGTGGAGTATATACAGAAGTCCGTGCACCACTTTTTGGCTCCGCGCACCTTTTCGTTTTTGGGATTGTATATATATATATATATATATATATATATATATATATATATATATATATATATATATCTATATATATATATATATATATATATATATATATATATATATATATATATATATACATACACAACTATATATATATATATATATATATATATATATACAGCAAGATATGAACATACATGTATGCATACATATGCAGATATATCTGTATATATTAATGTAAATAGATATATATATATGTTACAGTAAATATACACATGTACATAGCTAGGATATGATACAGCAGTTATGGGTAACATATGTTCACAGGCCGGGCATATGTTGGTGGGAGGTCCAATAAACCATTGGGGGGAACACATAGGGACCATATCATTGAACTTTCCCCGATTAACAGGGACGTCTGTGATTACGAATCAGAATCTAACTCAGTTCCAACTAAACCCTCCTAGAACTAGTGATATTAGGAGCAAAGGTGGCAGAATACACGTAATGAATAATGGCAACATGTAAGTGTCATAAACAGCATGTACCTAAGACAATGTGTATGAATACATATGTGCTCTGAGTCCATCAATGTGTCAGGTTAATAGCACCAAACGTCTAAATGTATCCCTGAGGTTGTTATGCAGTGTCCCTGATTCAGTGTTCATTCTTCCCCATTCATATGAGAGGTCTGTTAGTGAGAGAAAGTGCATGTTCTGACGACTTCCTTAGAAAGATGATAGAATAATAGGGTTGGGGTTTTCCACCTGTCCACCTTTGCGAGGGACCCTCCCCTTTGGGCACGTGTGTCCTGCAAAATAATTGTAATTATGGCAAATGTCCTGTGATTTAGGACAAAGATTTCCTATATTGTCTGTAGTAGTTGCATAAAACAATTATTTTGTATCTGAAACAGCTAAATGTTATAAAAAACAGTATAAGCAACTATAATGCCACAAGAATAACCTTTTAATTAGGCAAAACAGTGAAGTACTCTCCTGTGTACTGGCTGTGGGTATGCTTTGCCCTGCAAAATCTGACGTCTCTACATAAAGGTATAGGGTTGCCACCTTTTCAAATGCCCAAAGTGGGACATGTTCTGTAGAAATGTCAGACCTTCCAGGACAAAACATACCTACAGCCGTGCATAGTACAGAATTTTACTTATCTGCACAAATAAAAGCTTATTCTAGTAACATATGAATTGCTTATGCTACTTCACATAACAATTTGAAGTTTCATATATAAAATAACTGTTTTATGCAACTATTAAAGAAACTTAGGATATAATATAGTCCTGTAATTTCAGGACATTTGCTATGTCTTGATTATTTTCGCAGGACACAACTGCCTAAAGAGGGACTGTCCCTCACAAAGTGGGACAGGTGTTAACCCTAATGTCCCACCTTGGCCAATTGAAAAGGTGGCAAACCTATAATAGGTATGCGGTAGCATGACTCGGCCAACGGATGTGGCTCCCAAAACCCAATTACTTGTCGGTATTGAAGAGTCTCATTTCCCATGTATCAGCCAGATGGGAGCAGATTGTATGAGGAACACACAAATAATATGATTAATTCACTGGACAGGCCGCTGATTCCGTACAGTCAAACGCCATGCCATCGCCTAATGGGCAACCATTCCCGATACTGTAGTCATGTAGTCCAATATAATAGGCATCACAAGGTAATATTGTGGTACTCGCTCCCACCCAGGGGTGTGAGTGACAGATGCAAGCACCAATGTTGGTGCCTTTGCAAGTGCGGGTGTGAGCGGGTGTAAGCATGTTTGGCTACCAGTATGCGAGTATTGCACTGGTAAAGCAATGCAGAGGCTAACTGAGTGTAAGAAGCTGTAACCAGAGGTCAGCAGTGCTTAACACTGTGCAAACCCATGCACACCCGCTCCTAACTGCTTTAATGTGCCTTACTCCCTCCGTATCCAATGGTCTTGTTCTTCCCTGCAACCAAATAAACGTCCTCTGCAAGGGTCGGTACCAGGACCCTGCACACACAGCTAATGTGAATTACCAATATGCCATGGCAGATATATAAACAATGGACAGTACCACAAATATATCATACAGCGCAGTCATTCAACAGTATAGGAATGTATCCCATCATGTAGATGTATATGTGAGGGTTTATGTCCAGCATATAGGTACATACATATATAGAGATATATCAGGAACATACCATGTGGCAACAAAGCATTATAAACGAATGAAACGGAAAACACCAGTGATGCCTGTATTATGTAGTGCTGTTGTTCTATGTGATCTCAAGACTCCCTCAGACAGACATGTGTCATTCATATACGCAAATAGTTGTACATTGGCCGTATACATCACAATATGCATATGATGTGCATTAACACAACAGTACCTGACCAATCATTATGTGTGAACAGTACTCTTGCAAGGTGCTGTGTGCAACATAATCATCATGATAAAGGTAAATGGGGTAACCATAGAGGGACCGGTAGTGTTGTGTGTACAATGGGGCTGTCCTCATCATGTGTACCTAGACCATTTAGGAGTGATGTGCATACCAGGATCATGTGCCTGAGGGACAGGAGTGAGGATAACAGGAGTATGTTGTGTTGCATATTACAAGGGTTACATGTATCCAGTGGGCATATCTGTGAAATGGACAGCTATGTATAGGGCAGATGTTGTGCTAGGAGTTGATTGGCTTTATGTTTCCGTAGGTGAGGGTTGGATGTAGGGGAAGGAGTGTAGGTATGACCCTGGAGGATAGGTAGGGTAGGATCACAGAAAAGACAGCATACAGGGTTGGTATATGACACGAGGGAAGATACACCCCGGACGAGAATGGGTGTTCGGCATTCAGAAGCCCATGGGAACAGTGGGATGGAGGTCCCCAGCCATGGGCAACTGCCACTGCACCTAAACAGCTGCAAAGGAGGTAGTGCTGGGAGTTGTCCAGGAGGGGCAGCATCACCCTGTAAATGTGACACTCCACCCTTGAGCGTGTGTATCTGGCTTCAGAACCCCTTACTGAGCCCCCAATGCAACACATCCGGGACTGCATGACAGCAGACATGTACCTGTCTGGTTCTGCTCTCAGGGGGGGACATGCTCCATCCTCAGTGGTGGTACCACCAGAAGATGGTGCAGAGCCAACAGAGGTTGATGTCCAAGGCTGGGCCCCAGATGTGCTAGTGCCCAGTGCCATGGTCAGCTGAAGTGGGACAGGAGGTTCTGCCGGGACCTCCCAACCCATTCAGCCTATGGTGTTGCAGTTTAAACCCGCATATGGCTTAGTGATAGACAACAGCATACAGGATTACCTACAACAGTATGCATAGATATCACCATCAACCCAGCACAACAGCATACAGGATTCCCTACAACAGTATGCATAGATATCACCATCAACCCAACACAACAGACGATATACATTTGCAGTGAGAGCACAACACATGCATATATACTGCATGCCATCTGTACAATGTGTAGTAGACCTGTGACCGCAGCTATGAACAGTTGCCCATTATTGGCTTGTCACTGAGAACCCCAGAGAGTGTCTGTCATACCACTGTCTCATGTGACACGTGTCCAGTCAGGGATGCGATGGCACTAACACATCCCTATCATTGTGTACTGTCTGCAGTCCTCACACTATGCTTCTGCTGTGCACAGATGTGTGTTCAGTCTGTAACACAGGAATGAAATGGTTGCACACGCTGACCAGTTCACAGATGGCCCTACAGAAGGGGGTCCCTCATGAACAGAGTACAGTCATGTCTGTATTATACCATGCAGAATAGCCATTACCCCACACATGTTAAACAGGCAGTAGTCTCAACGCAGCATAGCTACACTTACATGCTGTAGTCATGTGTGGCACATCACCCTCCTGTCTTTAGGCTATTTCCCACTGTGGAAAATGTTAGAGGTACATCCAGATATCATCTGTGATGCCGTGTCAGAACACCACATCCAGGTACCACTCACAGCGACTGTCAGGGCCAAATACCAACATGTTTTCCCTAGATAGTGTACTGTGTTTATCATGCAGATGGCTATGGGAACACCAGCACAGCTGCTCCACATGCAATCAGCTAGAGGAGGACTGCAATAGGTGCAGAGGCCATCACCTGACCATGTCCATCACTTACAATACACATGCTGCTGCTGTGCAGGTATACTCCTTCACATCCACCAGAGTGTGTGGGTGGGACAGGCAAAGTACACCAGGGAAGGGCTTGGAGACTTAACCCTAAGCATCGTCTGCCACATGCCTAACAGTACAGGAGTCAAACCCCTGACTGACTACTCATTACTATTACATGTGCATGACGTTACTACATGTGTCACAAAGGCGACATGTTGCTGTGCTGTAAGAACATATATGTGTGTAGGTGAGTGACATCTGCAACAAAGGTATAGTAGACATACATTAGGTGTGGCACACATGGCTGTCCATGTAAACGGATGCCATTGTCACCACAACCACACTCTCTAATGGACACGCATTGACACTCTTTGCCAGGGCCACAAGTACACAACCTATCTACTTAGTTTGCCACACTGCAGTAATGCACAGGACTACATGCACCACAGGGGATATCTGAAGGTTCTATGGGCTAGGGCATGTGAAAGTGTCTGACATCTGTTGATATGCCAATGAGGGTTATACTGGTAGTGGCTGTGGTTGGGAGCATAACAACCCACACGCAGACACAAGGTGCCAGTACTGGCATGCATGTATGCATTGCTTCATGGGTGTGTAGTGTTTGGCTGTGCAAGATGGCTGTACAAGGGTGGGTGAGGGGTAATCCTTGGCATTGCATCACCTGACAATGGTGTGCAGTGCAGGGGTGTAGTGTTTGCAATGTCCCACACAGATGGGTACTGCATGATCTGCCCTGACATCCTGGTTACCAATGTGTATGGCCATAGCTTTGCAATGCATGCCATGTCTGTGTTTGATAGTCCTTCAAATGGACATTGCCTGGGATGTGCATGTACTACAATACTGTACAGTGACATGTGCAGGTGTACCTGGTTTGGCAGGTACATGTTGTGTACACAGCCTGTTATCCCCCGATATGCCAATACTGGCCTGTTGTGGTGAAACCTTCTTATAGTGAGCAGGTCGACCCTGCACCTGCATTGATAGTATGATACAGGTATTCCGTGGTGTCAGTGGCATGGGTCCATACAGGGCACATGTGTACAGCATTGTATGGCCTCTGTGGATCACATTTGATGGCACCACATATGTTGCAGGCATCCAGTGTGGAACATAGTGAAGGCACAATGTCCACATATATGTGCCTATTGTACCGCTGTACAGGGTGCCATTTCCTCTGCAGGCCACTGCATTCACACCATGCCTATCTGTCATCAATGTGCATGGTACTAGCAACATAGTGGGATATTCTAGGCAAGTTTGTTTGTGCATGGCACATGGGTGCGGGACATATACCGGGTACTAGTAGGGTTGCATACTTTGTTCACCAGGCCTTTTGCCAGATGTGAGGGTATAGCTTGCCAACACAGTCCTGTGGCTGACTGACAGCTGTACTCCTCGTGAGATGGCCAGTGTGTCATAAGACGGACACCATATAGGAAAACTGCAAAATCCGCTCCCCAACTTGTCCAATGGTAAGACACTCATAGCCACCTCTACACAGGCTCTGACAGACAAACACACACTTGCCATGTCCTGCATACAAAACCCTACCTACTGTATCACACTGCAGCAATACACTTTTAGGGCATGCACTATGGCAGATACTGGGTTGCAGCACACCTAGAGGTGTATACATAGGTGGATGACAACAGCAGAAATGACAAAGCTGGTCATGTGATTTGTACAGAGAGTGCATACTCTATAAAGCACTGTACTGTCTCACACAGGCAGACACACAAGCACACTTGGCATGTCTGGGATTAGAACATCGACCTAACTACTTTATTACACTACAGCATTACGCAGTTACAGAACACGCTACCAAGATTACAGGGAAACAGCACTCCGAGAGGTGTATTTCTAGGTGGGTGACATCATCAGCCTTGCCAAAGGTGGGTATAAGAATTGTATAGAGTGTGAGCAGTCTAAAAGCATTATTCAGTCCTCGGGTAGATGGGAACAAACACACACATTTGGCAAGTCTGGGATTAGAACAGCGACCTAATTATTTTATTACACTACAGCATTACGCAGTTACAGAACACACTACCGAGATTACAGGGACACAGCACTCCCAGAGGTGTATTTGATGTTGGGTGACAACACCAGCCTTGCCAAAGGTGGGTATAAGAACTGTATGGAGTGTGCGCAGTCTAAAAGCATTATTCAGTCTTCAGGTGACAAACACACGGCAAGTCTGGGATTAGAACACCGACCTAACTATTTTATTACACTACAGCATTACGCAGTTACCAAATGCGCTAACGAGATTACTGGGGCATAGTACTCCCAGAGGTGTATTTGTAGGTGGATGACATCATCAGCCTTGCCAAAGGTGGGGATATGAATTGTATGGTGTGTGAGCAGTCTAAAAGCATTATTCAGTCCTCAGGCAGATGGGGACAAACTCACACACACACACTTGACAAGTTGGGGATCAGAACACCGCCCTAACTACTTTATTACACTACAGCATTATGTAGTGACAGAATGTGCTGCTGATATTACTGGGATACAGCACTCCCAGAGGTGTATTTGTAGGTGGGTGACATCATTAGCCTTGCCAAAGGTAGGTATAAGAATTGTATGGAGTGTGAGCAGTCTAAAAGCATTATTCATTCCTCAGACAGATGGGGACAAAGAAACACACTTGGCAAGTCTGGGATTAGCACACTGACCTAACTACTTTATTACACTACTGCATTATGCAGTTACAGAATGCACTACCAAGATTACTGGGACACAGCACTCCCAGAGGTGTATTTGTAGGTGGGTGATGTCATCAGCCTTGCCAAAGGTGGGTATATGAATTGTATGGAGTGTGAGCAGTCTAAAAGCATTATTCAGTCCTCAGGCAGATGGTGACAAACACATACACACACACATACTTGGCAAGTCTGGGATTAGAACACTGACCTAACTGCTTTATTGCACTACAGCATTATGCAGTTACAAAATGCGCTAACGAGATTACTTGGACACAGCACTCCCAGAGGTGTATTTGTAGGTGGGTGACATCATCAGCCTTCTCAAAGGTGGGTATAAAGATTGTATGGAGTGTGAGAAGTCTAAAAGCATTATTCAGTCCTCAGGCAGATGGAGACAAATTCACACACACACTTGGCAAGTCTGGGATCAGAACACCCACCTAACTACTTTATTACACTACAGCATTACGCAGTTACAGAACACGCTACCAAGATTACTGGAAAACAGCACTCCCAGAGGTGTATTTGTAGGTGGGTGACATCATCAGCCTTACCAAAGGTGGGTATAAGAATTGAATGGAGTGTGAGCAGTCTAAAAGCATTATTCAGTCCTCAGACAGATGGGGACAAACACACACACTTGGCAAGTCTGAGATTAGAATACCAACCTAACTACTTTAGAATATTACAGCATTATGCAGTTACAGAATGGACTACCGAAATTACTGGGACACAGTACTCCCAGAGGTGTATTTGTAGGTGGGTGACATCATCAGCCTTGCCAAAAGTGAGTATATGAATTGTATGGAGTGTGAGCAGTGTAAAAGCATTTTTCACTCCAAAGACAGATGGGGACAAACACACACACACATGCCAGTGGTGGGAACTGAACACCTGCCTATTCACGGATTACTATTGCAATACTACATAGTTACGAGTCGCGCCACACAGACTATGCATTTGAAGGCTGTCATTATGACTTTCTAGGAATGCGGACATCAACAGGAATGCTGGCAGTTAAGATGTACATACCTGTGAACCTGTGTGTTTAAAGTAGGAATCCATCCTGACCTGGAGTATGCCCATCTGTGGAATGGATTACTACTATCACTATACAGGGTTACAATGGCCATGCCCATACACAGAGGCACATAACCGAACCAAGGTGTCACTGGGCATGCTCACACACTTAGTAGCACAGGGCTGTTCGGAATGCACTATGAGTCCATCTACACAAGGTTATACTGGGCATGCTCATACACTTAGTAGCACAGGGCTGTCTGGGATGTTGATTCTAAACACAGAAGGCCACAGTGGCCATGCAATTACAGTTAGATGTAAAGAACACATTGTAATGGGCTCTGGTGTTAGTAGTTGTCATTGTTAGCAGGAACACTGCTCTACATATGTCTGACACCGGTCTTTTACACAATGTCTGCTGCTATCCGTCACCTTAGATGTACCATCCTACACCAAGCACAATACTACCACTCGCAGTGATGTCTTGCTAGGAGTGGAAACTGATTGACCAACACAATGAGCCTTGCTAGGTGTGGCAACTGGTTGTCCAGTGTTTGTCATTCTGGGATGACATGGCTGACAGTAGACAGGCCTTTGACACATATCACATGCATCCATGATTCAAGGGAGTGGGGATAATACCCAAGTCGCATCCGCCCATATAGTGCCATTCCAAGGCAAATGTCCTAAACACAGGATAACACCCTGACACCTAGAGGACAACTGCATTGTATGCTTATGCTAACCAGTGCTAGATGTGTAGTGTCCATAATCACAGCTGCTCACTGAACATCCAACAATGGGTAGTACTGACATCTGTGCAGTGAGGAACACCTGGCTGAAGGCTCTGTAGTGCACAATAGCACTACCACCATATACCTCAGAACCAGACATGTGGGCCATAACACAGGTATGGACCACTCCAGGTGGTGGTGTCCACAAATACACATACCAGGGGCCCTCAGTTGTTTACAGCATTAGCAGATGACAGTTGCTGTACACCAGTACACACCCTCATGTTTGGATATGACATACATTTACCTGCCCTGGATATGTACATGCCACACACACACAACATACATGTAAATAGCATAGCTGTTGTTGTCCTTTGTGCAGACAAGTGGCTACAGCCATTACACACATGCACATGGAATGCAGGTCCATGGTTGCTGAATGCTAGTAGTACATAAGGTATGGTATCAATGTTGACAGAGGTAACATTCCCTCTGTACCGGTCACCCATTACACCTATCATATAATACAACAGTCCATGTGTCATGTGTGTCATTACACATGTCCACCAAGTGCAATGCCTACAAACATGCACAAATGACAGGATTGTAGGGCCTACACACATGTACATGTAGTGGTGTGTGTTCAGATACTATGCTTGTACAGTTGCTGATGTATGCAGGTGATGTGTATCTTAGTGCATCATGCAGTTGCAATGCAGCCTCAATATTGCCAACTGTATATGGTAATATGCTGAATGTACAGAAAGATGTACCTCAGGTATGGACAGATGTGTGGAAATAACTAAGTGGTGGGGCATCTTTGCAGATGGATGTTTGCTGAGGATAGCTCACAGGTGTGTCACGAGTGGTCCTACAATAACCTGTATAACTGGTAAGCAATGGTTTTGTTAATTGAAGGACATAACACACAACATAGATAGTGGTCAGGGTGACACTGAAGGAAAATCACTTGACACCTGCAACAGTTAAGATGTCCCGTGTGCATATATCAGCACTGTAGCCAAAGGAAGCATCAGTATACTTTGTAACACGTACAATACTGCTGTAAGTCTGTCATACATATCATGAGCTAGGCAGGTGTTTGATTCACAGTACTGGCATGTGTGGTTGCGTGTGTGTCCATATATGTCACGTATGGTGGGGAATATACCTCAATTGTTACTCACTCTCCTGTACACTGGTGTAGACATCTGTACAGACTGCAATGTAGAAAGCAGGGCATAGGCAGGGGTGTGTATCTCACACATGTGAGGTATCTGTATGTGCGTGACATAGGTGTATTCAATACTGAATGCGACAAAGTGTGTATGTGTGTGTGTGTGTGTGTGTGTGTGTGTGTGTGTGTGTGTGTGTGTGTGTGTGTATGGCTGTCTGGTCCCTGGAGTAAGGATGTATGTTACCATAGTGAACTGATATGACCCCATCCCCCCATCCAGGTGATGCAATCTACTATCCGTGTTGATGTCCCTGATCTTAGGCCATACTGACTACCTGTACATGTGTATTCTCTGTGGCGCTTCATGTCGGTGCACAGTACTGTAATAATGATTTGCACATAGGAAGGGGTCCTCAACTCAACAGTAGCAAATGTGTGTGAGTGTGTGTTACTGTGTCCGTGAATCTGTGACTGTGTGGGTGTGTTACTGTGTCACTGAATACATGCGTGTCAATACCTGAGTGTGTGGGTTCAGTTGTGTGTTGGCATCCTGTCATGAGAACATGTATTACTGCTTCCCAATGAGGCATCACACTTCCCACTGGCCTCTACCATTGTAATCAGCTAGACTGCTCTCTTACCTCACCACTCCATGTAACTGTACCTGTGATGTCACCCAGTATGGATGTCACGTCTGTAGCCACAGTAGCTTAATACACAGCTATCATGCTCTTGGATCAGGAGACGTGTTTGAAATGTGAGACATTCTCACTATGTGGCAGCTAAATGGCGCATGCTGGTATATTCATACATACCAGTGGGTAGTCCACATTGACATATGGGACACTAACTGCAAACACTGACATCCACCAGCACGTGCAATTAGACCTGAAGGAGGAAAGCAGAACATCATGACCAACATGCAGTTGCTGTTGTTACACAAGACACATACTGTTAACAGTACAAAATGCATTGTACACCTGTAGTACATGGTATGTCTGATGCCTATCAACAGTACTCAACAATTGTAAACTACACTTATCTTCCTAGTCTGTTCACCCTGTGCATCAGACCATATGAGCATGTCCCTGCACCGATGGTGTGGATATCAGGTATGTGGCACAGGCATCATCATATGCATAGGGTGATAATGTTTGCCAAAGGCCTAGGCTGCACCATTGGATGACATCATTTGTGTGGGTTAGGGCCTTTAATTTAATTGGGTGTGTGTGGATGTTATGCATGTGTATGTTGCGGTGCCCTACATATGTTTCCGGTGTGTACGTGTATGTATGCACACACTTCTGGCATGTGTCTGGCCTACACAGGAGTATTATTGACAGCTGCGGACTGGACAGGCCAGGTTTTACAGTTCACGGTGTCCGGACATGAACATGTGACCTGTGCCTGCCAGGCAGAGGTGCAGATTGGGTACTATCTGATGACACTTGTCCACTGGAACCATGTCCCTGTTGGGACCATCCAGGGCCACGTGCATGTGGCCTGCTGTGTTGTGGTGTGGACAGCACAGCACCAGCTGCACTGCTGCTGCTACCGACACTATGGGAGCAGACATGTGAGGTAGCTCATTCACGTAGACCTGAAACAAGTGATGTAGCAGGCCTACATCCATGTGCCCAATGCTTCACTCCTACCAGATGTTCCAATACAGACAGCTCACGCTCATGGATTGTCAT
Source organism: Protopterus annectens (assembly GCF_019279795.1). Classification (NCBI taxonomy): domain Eukaryota; kingdom Metazoa; phylum Chordata; order Ceratodontiformes; family Protopteridae; genus Protopterus; species Protopterus annectens. Next base: position 691,771,171 of record NC_056746.1, read on the forward strand.
ACCATGGTCAAGGACTTCAACCATGTCACCCAACTGTCTATCCAAAGCTTCAGCAATCTGCTGTTGATCATTTACCATTGCCTGGATGTTGTTGTTTAAAGAACGGACAGCAGCCCTCTGAAGCCTCTGATCTTCTCTGTTGTGCCATTCAGCATGTGCCTGTCCCTCCATTACAGCCTGAAACATGTGTCTGTTGACACCAGCTGCTGCACGCTGTCTTGCAGGGGCATGTTGGCTAGAGGTACTCCTATGAGCAGCACTGGCCAAGTGCTTGTGTGGAGCACCACCAGTTAGTTGGCTGACACCATGGTTTGCAGGCACACCTTCCATAGCCCCCACACTTTCCTGTTCCAACCAGCCACACGCCAACTGTCCTTCCTCTATGGCCACTGGTGAAGGGGTATGTGCAGGCATGGAATCTGTGTGCAGGAATGAGGGGGATATAGGTGGAATGGCAACCAATGGCACAGATTCAGCCTCTGACAACCCTGCCTGTGCCTCAATCATACATTCATCATCACTGCTAGAGTCCGTGGGGACACTAACATCAGATGGACCACATGAGGGCAACGCACCTACATCACCTGTGAGGGGCAGACAAGAACTATACATTACAATCTATACAACAGACACAGACACAGACACACACACACACACACACACACACACACACACACACACACACACACACACAGACACACACACACACACACACACGCACACACACACACACACACACACACACACACACACACACACACACAGACACACACAGACACACACACACACACACACACACACACACACACACACACACACAGACACACACAGACACACACAGACACACACACACACACACACAGACACACACACACACACACACACACACACACACACACACACACACACACACACACACACACACACACACACACAGACACACAGACACACACAGACACACACGCTATGGCACCCAACATGCATGTGATATGACAGAAGGCATGGAACATGCATGTGATATGGCAGACGGCATGCAGTGCAGGCAATAATAGTGGTAGTTATCATACATCCCTGGGTTGCACACAACAGCATGCATGTGTCATAGCAGAAGGCATGCAAATTACACAATCATAGTAGTAGCTAGCATACATCCCTGTGTTACCCCATGTAGACCAACATAGGTTAACAGTACATCTGCCTGATGTGTGGCATATGACCTTGACAATCACATGTAGTATGACATGATCTGCTGACATGTGCAATGACATGCATACATGTTTAACACAATGGTGTCCTGTCAAATATTCAATGGGGTAATGGTACCCCAATGCAGTGTTGTCTGTCCACCCTACAGATATACTGTACATTTAGCTGATGTGCATGGCCATTGCAGGAAATCATGAAGCGTCTCTATTGCTATACAGTGTGAGTTACAGACACAGTTCATAGACATGACTGTGTTCAGATACAATACATATATACTGTGGAATGTGACCCACGTCACTGAGGTGTATATACTAAACCATGATGTGGAATGTGTGACACAGGTCACTGAAGGTTATACGTATGACACCTCTGCACATCTGCAACCATATTGCTGCTGCCTGGCAACTATGGCCAGACATGGCGAACACGTCAGTACACCATGTCCCACATGACATCTGTGTGCCACACACACACACACACACACACACACACACACACACACACACACACACACACATACACACACACACACACGAGGAGCAAGTATGATATTGATGCCCGACACCAGCAAGGGGACTGTACTGTATCTGTTGGCTGATGTGGATACTGTACAGGTGACTGCTGTCATATCATGACACACTCAAGATGTTCAGCACATCTTATGTGGTGGATTGATGTCACGCCTACACAAGATGTGCACAGGCCTGTAGGATGTCTAGTGTTCCACATCTGCAATATAACCATTACCCATAGGCCATAGTTGGACCATGTGTAGCCATTGTACGACAGGGTGTACACACAAGCACATCACGTCTACTGCGTGTGTTGCTTCATGTCTCTGGCCATCCTCCATGGCCATGTGTGTACATGTGTTGGCCAGATTATTGTGATGGGTGTCTGTTTCACATGTCTGTGTTGTCCCATATGACATACACCCATAGATCTAATCTAATGTGGGTTATATCACTTTAAGATTGGGACTATAAAAAACAGGGTCTAATATGGTGGAGGTTTTCATTTTATTTTGGCATTGAGAAAGGCTAGTAATAGCCGAAACCGGTTTGCTTCAGCATGGGTTTTTACCCATGCTGACAAGATTTTTTGTGCTATGATGCAATAATAAATATTAACTTCACCATCCTGTACGTGCTGGTCCGTTTTTGGTTTGAGATTTGCGCTTTTTTGGGACCGAGCACGTCTGTCCTACGTGCGTGATAGCTGGTTGGTTTGGTTGCAGTTGCAGTCTTCTTTTCGCGCTGGGGACGCCTGGATGATCGTTTTTCTCCACCATTCTTCCCGTTCTTGGATGTTACCTGGTTTGGATTACCGACGATATAAGCATTATCTTCTATTTAGTTTAATCAGGACATTTGTTCTGGCCTTGAGACTATTAGCCTGCTGAGGGTTATTGGATTTGTTGGAGGTTGTCTTCGGATATTTTGTTCACAGTCAACTTTGGTTTTTCAAGTGTTGGGCCTTGCTTATGGATGGTCATTCCATACGGTGACGAGACACTATGATTTTACATCTTTTGTTATCCGCTCACTTTTCGGCTGTATGGTTGCAGAGATGTGGGCTATAATTTCAGGTACTGTGTGGGACTGGCTTGAAACCATGAGCTACGAGGGATTCAGGGCAGGCCAAATCATCATTTTTTGAGCTTGCTGAACAAATAGACAAATGGCTATAATAATTGTTTGAAACGGTTGGTTCTATTATTCGATTGGGAATGGACATGATTTTGAACTTTAAATACAAAATGTGTTCATGTTTTGTTTAATTACTTGCATGTTTATTGGGGCTTAATCTATGAGCTACGAGGGATTCAGGGCAGGCCAAATCATTTTTTTGAGCTCGCTGAACAAAAAAACAAACGGCTATAGTAACTGTTTGGAATTGTCGAGTTTATTACTCGATTGGGAATGGACATTATTTTGGACTTTAAAATCAAAAATGAGTTCATGTTTTGTTTAATAATTTGTAGGATTATTGGGATTTGTTTTACCCATTCGGTGCAGTTTAACAGATTTTCTGATGTATACATGTAGCATGATATATGGTTTTTGAAAACATATTTGACAACTTATGTTTCAAAACTGTTCTTGACTACGGTATATTTGGTTTTCTTGATACATTTTGTTAAATGCCCTAGTCTATGTGAAGATTATTAATTTCTCAGTTTTTTTCTATTTTTAACTTACTAATTGTAGGGAAGCTATATAGTTTCCAATACTTAACTATTTTGGTTGGTTACAAGCTATGTTTAGGGTAACGATTGAACTAGACTGGGTTATTTAAACAATATTTGGCACTGGTGGTTTGGCCCTATGCCCTATGATATCTTTTTACAAAAATGTTTTGGCGCTGATGTGTATTTTTTGGGACAACCTCACAATAATGTGGTTTTGGTAATTTAATGGAATAATCTTGTGTCAGTTTGGATGTAGTCAATTATATACCACACTATGGTAAGTAATATTTTTTGACTTAATTATGGTGACCAATAAAACATTTTATTGTGCTAAACTATTGGGAACATAGGTAATACAAACACTAGATGAGACGAAGGTCGATCTAGTGAGGAACATTTGATTTAGTTGTTTGGATACTCCCAAACTGAGTATTATGGGTTGTAACCTACTTTATATGACATTACTTCAATGAACCTCATTTGGCACAGTTAGGTGGCCGATGGTTGTTTTGATGTTGGAAGGACATATACTAGCTTAAAAGGGTTCTGGGTGAGACGAATGTCGATCCAGTTATTATATTTATGTGATGTTCTGATTCTACTGGGACATATGATTTTTACCTTTGCTGGTTTATATGTTATCAGATTTGGTCACTTATAATAATAAGGCTTTTTGACAATAGATTGGTAGTGTTGGTATTTTGACTATTATTATCCAGACTTTTCTAAACAGTCAGTATTTATACTCTTTGGATTTTTTTCAACATATATATACATTTTTTATTAACCACTTATGTTTGAGGTTGTTCTATAAAAGTACATGTTTTGAAGGTCTTTAATTGGGCTTAAGAATTGTTTAAACATGGATTTAAACAAAATTTTACAGGGATTAGCATCTGATAGAGACAATCTGGGAAATAGAAAAAAAAAAAAAAATTAAGCTTATTTCCTGCCTTTCTTGTTAAGTGGTACAGACTATTTGTAGGCTTCTGAGCCCCCAAGCCCTTCTGTGTTTGAGGGAAGCCTTCTAGCTTGTTTTTTTCTTATAACTAGCCAGTTTTCTAGTTTCAGCACTCAAATCTGTTTCTTTGATCTCAGCACTTGTTCAGAAAAAAAAAAAAAAAATTTCATCTGCTTTTACTGTACTTGTGTTTTACCTACTTCTTTTACTTTTGCATCATCTTAAAATACTCAATTGTATTTATTACTGCTTGGTGTAACTCATTCTAAGCCTTTTGGTTTAAACACTTGGGCTTCGGACCAGTTAGTTGTTTTGCACTGAGAGGGTTTGTGGTCTGCACTGTTGTGGCAGAACAGGTAGCTTACATCCTTCTAGGTTGAGAACTGCTGATTGAGGGCTCAGTGTCTGTTATTCTAAAAGTGTATTAATTCTGGTTTAAGCACTTGGGCTTTCAAGCCAGTTATTTTACATTAAGAGGGTTCGTGGTCTGCACTCTTGTGGGAGGAGTGGCTGGACTCTGCCCTTCTGAGCTGGGAATTTCTGGTTAAAGGCTTATAGTGCATGCATATCTGAACTGTTTCTTACTGAAGTTGGTGCCTTGTTTGCTGTGGCATAGACTGGATTCGGGCCTGCTGGATCTAGTTTTGTTTGTGTAACTTGAGCACTAATCCAGACATTCTCTAAAGTATTCAATGGTATTTATTACTGCTTGGTTGTAACTTGATTAAAGTGTAGCTATCATTCAAGTCTTTTGGATTAAGCACTTGGGCTTCAGACCAGTTGTTTTACATTAGGAAGGCTTGTGGCAAGCACTGTGGTGGCAGGACAGGTAGCTTTCATCCTTCTAAGTTGGGAACTGCTGATTGAGAGCCCAGTGTCCAAGTGTATTAGTTCTGGTTTAGGCACTTGGGCTTCAGGCCAGTTATTTTACATTAAGAAGGTTCGTGGTCTGCACTCTTGTGGGAGAAGAGGCTGGACTCTGCCCTTCTGAGCTGGGAATTTTCTGGTTAAAGGTTTATAGTGCCTGAATATTTGAACTGTATCTTACTGAAATTGGTTCACCTTGTTTGCTCTAGCATAGACTAGATCCAGGCCTACTGAATCTAGCTTTGTTTATATGCTTGTTGTTTGTTTGCTTGTTATTTCCCTGGAAGCTAATTCCACCTAATACTTAACTTCTCAGCTTCTGTGGATCACTAGTGATATCTGCATTGCTTACTGTACTTATTTCCTTGTTTCACTTGAAAGAAAGTTACTGTTTGTCATTTTGCATTTAGTTACTTGTAACACATTGCACTCAAGTTACCTGGCACTTGCTCACTAAAGCAATTATATAAGTCAGCACTAAAAATTAAAAGCACTACACCCTCACTCCCCACTGGCCCTTGTTTTCAATTAAGGATTTCCCAATATTATTCTAGCATGTCCAAAGGTCAGTTGTCAATCTCCTCCGGTCCAGCTGGTGAATCTGGGAATCTTGAGGCAATGTTATAACTGCCTCATGTACACAGACAACCCTCTCCTCCTCCCACATAACCCAAATACTTGCGAGAGATGCAGCTATTTAGCCAAACTGGAGGCTGAGCTCTCTCAACTCAGGACTGGCAAGACCAGACAGGAGGAGAAGGCAACTACACACACCACAAAACCAGCCTCACATAATGCTACCACTCCACTGAATCAAACACATAAACACACAAAGACATGCTCGGAGGCTCTGAGTAAAAATTTACCTAAACAGCAGAGGCCTCCAAAGCAGACACCCAAACAACTGCTACCTCAAGACACCCCACAAGCAACACATAAACCACAAAAGCAGTGTGCAAAGCAGTCACAGCCCTTAAGGCCAAATACAACACCAAACATACTTGTCATAGGTGACTCCATAGTCAGACACACTGACGTCCCACTCACCAGGCTGAACAAGGAGAGGGTCACAGTAAGCTGCCTATCGGGCACTAGAATCCGCCACATAACACAAGCACTGGTCACTCCACGGCAAGTACAAATATGACACAGTCATTGTCCATGCTGGTGTGAACGACCTGAGACGCACCTCCCTGGACTACATGAAAAGAGACATAGAGGAGCTCTCTGATTATGTAGCCCAGGCAGGTATGACCCTAACCCTGAGCAGTATCCTTCCTTCACCAAGAATGATGCCACAATATAGAGACAAGATGATCAGCTTTAACAATTGGCTTAATGTCTGGTGTCATTCAAAGGGGATCCAGTGTCTGTCTGCCTGGGATGACATGCTTGACAAGCCACGCTGCTTCACAAGGGACGGCTTGCACCTGTCACCCTGGGATTCCGGATATTGGCTAAGGCTCTTGCCACCCCATAGTGCCTTTTTAGGCAAGGCTCAAATTCTAAACCTACCACCCTAGAAAACAAAATGGGAAGAAACTGAGGGTAATGCTGCTCAATGCCAGAAGTCTAAATCTCAAAATGCACACACTCGAGGCCCTTCTCAGTATGGAGAACATCGATGTCTGTGCTGTAACTGAAACCTGGTTCAAGGCTCCCGAGAGCACCCGCACTATTAGGTTTTACCTCATATCATGCCCGCTCCAAAACCCGGACCACACCACAAAAGGAGGGGTGTATCCATATTCATAAAGGATACTCACACCTCCAGGTTGGTGGCAACGCAAGCTCGAAACCATCCAGGTGCAACTAACCATAGGCAAAACTGCTCTACAAATTGTAGCATGCTACAGGCCACCCTCTCAAACTCAGGAACCCCACACAGCCTTCCTGAAGACACTGGAGGGTATAAATGTATCTCCAAACACCATCATATTGGGTGACTTCAACTACCCGAATATAGACTGGGAACATTACTCAAGCCCTAACTTTCTAGCCCAACGGTTCCTGGAGTTCATAAATTCAAATGCCATGGAACAGCTAGTCACTGTTCCCACGAGAGGAGAAAATATACTAGATCTCATTGTCACAAACATGGGGACAAAATGCTCCACACCGAAGTATATCCCTCATTGGTGAGATCTGATCATAAACTAATCTCACTGGAAATCCACATCCCGCCCCACCCCAAGCAAAAGACCATAGTGAAGAACTTCTCTAAAGCAAACTTCACACTACTCAAGACTGGTGTGGTATCCTTCAAGGCCCCTGAGCCAGAGGAAACCACAACCCAAGCTGCGGAAGCCCTTACAAATGCCTTCTATGAACACCTCCAGGACTGCATGGATCAGGCAATCCCAAATAAAACCAAGACTCTTTCCACAAAGGGCAAACGTCCAGTCTGGTAGACCCCAGCCATTAACAAACTTTACAATAAGAGGAGAAAGCTATTACATGATAGAACAAAATCCATAAAAGGGAAGTCACCCTGATCATTATTAGTAAAAAAATACGAGCACTCATAAAATCAACTAAGGCCAATTTTGAGAGAAAAATTGCCATGGATTCAAAGGACAATCATAAGGCCTTTTCAGCTATGTTAGGAACCTGGGTGGAAACTCCCAGATATGCTCAGAATTAGTCCAAAATGATACAAAAATCACTGAACCCACAGACATTGCCAACATACTGGCAGACAGGTTCAGTGCAAACTTCACCCCCCTCCCCCCCCTAAAGGAGAGATAACTATCCCAGCCGAGTGTTGCCTCCCGACATCTCAAATGCGCAGGTAAAAGCTGCTCTCTCTAAAGCTAAAACACAGAATCAATGGGACCGGATGGTGTCCCCGGCTGTGTGCTACACGAGCTAAATGAGGAATTAAACCCGCACATAAGGCAGCTGTTTAATCTCAGCCTTACCACAGGATACGTGCCCAAGGAGTGGCGACGGCAACTGTGGTCCCACTCCACAAAGGCGGCCTCTACGGACCCTGGTAATTACCGCCCCATAAGCTTAACAAGTCTAGTCTGCAAAGCTATGGAGAGGATCATAATGGAGCTCATAAACAAAGATATAGGGACTTGCAGACATTGGACCCGACCCAGTTTGGCTTTGTCAAGGGAAGATCATGCCTTTTGAACTTGGTCGACTTCTTCAAACAGTCACCAAGGCCATTGATGAGGGAAAGGCAGTCCATACAGCCTACCTTGACCTTGCAAAGGCTTTCACACAATACCCCACTCGGGTATTGTAGAAAAACTTACCAGCTTAAATGTAAACCCATATGTCACAAGATGGGTTGCAAACTGGCTTAAGGACAGAACCCACAGGGTTAGAGTTGCTGGCTGTGTCAGACTCCAAGTCGGTCACAAGTGGTGTCCCACAGGGCTCGGTCCTTGGCCCCCTATTGTTTGGCATCTACTTCTCAGAAGTACAGGCCAACATGGGAGGAATTTGGCTGACAAAGTTTGCAGACGACTGCAAACTGGGCCATAGTGGAAAGTGCATCGGACACGGATATCCTTCAGAAGGGACTCACAGAAACAGATAGCTGGTGCCAGAGCCATGGCCTGAAGTTAAACGCCAAAAATGTATAGTCATACCCTTCGGGAAAAACAAGGTAACCCCAAGCTACCATATAGGTGGCAATCCACTAAGCACAGAAGAGGTTATCAGGGACCTGGGGACCCAGGTTGACAGTGGCCTTTCTTTGACACTCACATTGCTAAAGTGGTTAGAAAGACCTTCTACATTGCCCACCTGATCATGAAGGGATTCACATCCAGATCTAGTGAGGTCATTGTTCCCTGTACTCTTCACTTATCAGACCAATGATCGAGTACAATGCCCCATTCGGGATGTATCTCACCCGACATCTGCAGCAATTGGAGAGACCCCAAAAGTTCCTCACCAAAGGATAAAGGGACTCCAAAATCTGTCATATGCTGCCAGATTGAAGAAACTCCAGCTCTATTCAGTCGCATACCGTCTGCTCAGAGGTGACATGTGCCTGACATACAAGGCCATGTCCAACCCGGAATTAATGGACATGCTTCACCTCAAAAAATCCAAATCCACCAAAACCACTAGAGCAAGTGACTTAAACCTTAGCATGGATATAAATAGGACGTGCTGGAGGGATAGATTTATCACTCAGAGACTACCTATGCTGTGGAATAAAATCCCGGTCCATGTGAGGCAGAGCACCTCGCTGAATCTGTTCAAGAGAAATCTAGACCTGTGGATGGGAGATCGTAGGTTTACCCCGGGAATCATCTCTGTGTCACTGCTGGACAGAGGCACAACAAACTAATGGGCACAGTATTTTTTCATATAAGGGGTGGCGTAAGCCACAATAATTTGGGCTAGGCTTATAAATGCCTTAGGGCAGATAGCCTAGTATAAACCTATGAACCTATGAACCTATAATCTTGAGGCATTTGGCCTGAGTACCAGTGCAGGTTTAACTATGTCGAATCCTATAACAAATGACCAACACAAATGCAGTTATGTTTTTTCTAAACTTGGGAGACAGATGAAGATTTTGCGATCCAATGTATGGCATAGAAAATTGTTTAAAGCCTATCAAGCCAAGGACATAACACCAAGGGGGTTGAGGGTACGTTTACAACCTATAGTGGCACAGATAGATAATGAGTTATCTAAAGATTGGGCTGAAGCACAACACTCTTCTTCTGTGCTATTTGTGGAATGTTTGTTAAAATATTATGACAGAATTATTACAACTAATTTGTCAGATATTCAAAGTTTATGTGTGGAGGCTGAAGAATTTAATAAGTATGAGTATTATTCTCAGCATGTCTCAGATTTGGCCAAAAATTTGTCTATTCTGGAAAAACAATTATTGAAACGTAAGATCAACAAATTTCAGCGTGACCTTATGGATTATGAAAAAGGGAAACCCTTTATTAGTCAGAAAACAGTCAGATTTAATGAACCAAAAAGTACTCAGAGGGGTAATAGTAATTATAATAAAAAAAGACCCAGGTCTATTCTTAGACATCAAAATATTTCCTCAGATTTTACTTCTGAAGAGAAAACTTCTTCGGCTACTGATGGAGAAATGACTTCTCGCCAGGCGTCCCCAGTAGCCAAAAGAAGACAGATGCCCCCTTTAGATCAAAGGGTAGGAGGAGGGGGGGCAGAAAACATAGATCTAGGTTCGAATACTCCAACCTTACAAAATTTGTTGAAACAGATGATAAAGTAATAAATAATGTCTACAACATTTCTTCGATTGTTCTTTCCCCAGTTCAGACTAAACTTTTAAATAAAGGATTGAACTTTGTCCCAAGCTCTGTGGTTTCTGAAAATGATTTACTAAGTGATGTTAATGAGTTTTGTAGACTACTAAACCTCAAAATATTTTTTTCAGACATTGATGGTTCTCAAAGATCAACTGAATTTAGGTTTGGCAAATCCTCCTTTGTCCCTCCGATGAACAAACATGTTTCTATTTTTAGGGAATGTGTTATGAAAGAGTTACATTTTTCTAATGTGTATCAGCCACAGTTTAACAATTTATCTCCCATGGAAAGACAGGCATTGTTGGAACTTAAAAATAATCATCAGTTAGTTATTACTATGGCCGACAAGGGTGGTGCCGTTGTAGTTATGGACCATCAAGCTTACATCAATGAGGCTTCACGACAGCTATTGGACTCTAACTATTACAAGGAGCTAAATGTGGATTTGACACCACAGTTCAAGGAAGGAATTGATAGGTTTTTAGAAGTGTCAACTAACCAAGGGGTAATCACGGAACAGATAGCTAAACAGTTGCAGGTGCAGGAACCCATTGCACAATACCTGTATTTGTTACCCAAGATACACAAGGATGCTCAGAATCCTCCAGGTAGACCTATTGTATCTGGGCGTGGTTCTTTAACTGAACCTTTATCAGCCTTCCTGACATATTATTTAAAACCATTGTTGACTCAGATCAGATCACGTATTCAGGACACAACTGAATTCCTGAATATTGTTAATGATTCACAGTTAGAGTCCTCTTGGTGGTTGTGCACTCTTGATGTAGCTTCACTATATACTAGTATACCACATGAATTAGGCATCTTAGCTGTTTCCTATTGGCTGTATAAATCAAATCTTTATTCTATGGAATTTAACAACTTTTTGACTAAACTGACTGAATTTGTATTATGTAAAAACATCTTTTACTTTAATGGTAAAGCCTATTGGCAAGTTAATGGAACAGCTATGGGGGCCTCGTTTGCACCCATATATACGGATCTTTTCATGGGTTATTTTGAGGCTACATACATATATGATAAACAACACAACACATTTCTTTCATATTTAGACATTTGGAGGAGATATTTAGACGATTGTTGGATGGTGTGGCGTGGCAATAAGGAACAACTTTCCAATTTTGTGAATTATCTGAATGATAACTCCTTTGGAATTAAATTCACAGCTAACATTGAACATGGTAGCATTGTGTTTTTGGATGTTTTGGTTACAAGACTGGAGAATAACACCTTAGCTACATCTGTTTATAGGAAATTTCCTCAATATAACACTCTGCTACATGAGGATAGCTGTCATCCACGCCACATCATCCAGAATATTCCCAAATCACAATTTATGAGAATGAAAAGGATATGTTCGTCTTTACAGGATTGCTCTCATTTTTGTGATGATTTAGCCAACAGATTTGTTGATCGTGGATATAAAACATACAATATTAACAAATCTTTGAAAATAGTTAATAATTTACCTCGTGAGGGATTATTACAGTATAAATCTAAGCATCAGACTCAATCGAGTTGTAAGGACCATTCTATTTTGAGGTTAGTAACTACATATGGGGCCAATACTAATCATTTCATTAGGATAATTAATCAACATTGGGATATACTACGGTCACATGAAATTTTGAACCGGATACTACTGGACCAATGTTCTTTTTCCTACCGTAGAGCTAGGAACCTCAATTCCTTTTTTACTCATTACAAGAGATACACTCCTCAAATTTCTTTTCAAACCACTTTAGGAGGTCAAATACTTAAAGGTAGTTTTCCTTGTGGCCATTGCTCTTTTTGCAAATATATGGACAAAACCTGTGAATTTTCTATGAAAAATATGTCTCAGGTTTTTGATATCAGGATATTTGCCAATTGTAGTTCTGATTGGGCCATTTATTTGGCCACTTGTAATTGTTCGGCATTCTATATTGGACAGACCTCCAGGTCTGTCAAATTGAGAATTTGTGAACATTTGAGTGCCATTAGGAATAGACGCATTACCAACGCTCTATATAAACATACTTTGGAACATCCTTCAGCAACTTTTACATTTGTTATTATAGATAGAATTACTCTCCATCGTAAATTCAAAGCAGGATGGCATCAAAAACTGAATGATATGGAGAACAAATGGATAATTAGATTAGGGGGTTTATTTAGACCATGTTTAAATACATTAGAGTCATCATATTGAGGGGATATTAAACTGGATTTATGGGACTAATTTGACTATTAATTTTTTAAATATGGATATCCATGCAATATGAAATATTACAATATCCATTATACCTGGCGCTATTCAGTTTTATAAAATAATGTGTGCCAGATATGGAGGTATAGGTATTTGTAATATATTTTCAGTGGCAAGGCTATCATATTTTGTTGCTGTATATTGTTTGCACACAATTTTTTTGTATTTGCATATTATTGTTTATGTATATGTACATATCTCTAATATGTAACAACTAATATGAGATATGTATATATTTTTTGTTGATTATTGAAATTTGTTTTAGTATGTGTTTTGCATATTGTATAATAATGTATTTATTCTAATGTGGGTTATATCCCTTTAAGATTGGGACTATAAAAAACAGGGTCTAATATGGTGGAGGTTTTCATTTTATTTTGGCATTGAGAAAGGCTAGTAATAGCCGAAACCGGTTTGCTTCAGCATGGGTTTTTACCCATGCTGACAAGATTTTTTGTGCTATGATGCAATAATAAATATTAACTTCACCATCCTGTACGTGCTGGTCCGTTTTTGGTTTGAGATACACCCATAGATGTCATATGCTCCACTGACAACAGTGTTATGCAGACAAAGGGTTGTATGTTTGGTATGTGGGATATATTTTTCATGTTAGTTAGGCAGTGTTGCAGCCAGGCCACTAGATGTCATGGACATGTCAAGATAGCACATCACATTGTGTGACATTCATAGCAGGGCTATGATCCACACCAGTGAATCCTGTGGGCTGGCCATACTCCAGCCCACTGTGTAGTACTGTTTGTATTCCCTACATGTGTAGTTCTGATCTTTAGTACATGTCCCTACAGTGAACAGCACCTCCACCATTGTATGCACAGCTATCCACACATCTGGCAATGACAGTTTGTGAGGATTCATGTTGGTGATTCACATAGTTTGCAAGTGTTGCACATGTGTAGCCGTTGTGATGCATTGCAGGTCCGACCTGTATATTGTGACAGGACCATACACTATGTGTACATGTGGTAAATGGCCACATGGCAGATAGATCTGTGCATTATGATGCCTGATAAATAATAACAGTCTCACCTGCAATGGGCTGCTGTTGGAACAGAATGCCAAAGGTACCGAAATAGGAGTAACACAGCAGTATGAGCATTATCCACGCCTTATGATAGCTACAGGGTGCAATGTGCATGTTAACACATACACCAGTACATTAGAATATACTATGGTGTATGCACATGTGTGCATACACAGAGTAGCATACTATAGTACGCGGCATGTGTGTATACATGCCTTGCATATGATGTTAAATTACATATTGTACAGTGATACATGCAACTATATGGAATATAGCTGTTATAGGTGCAGTAGTGACTTACCAAGCAACTCCAAGCTCAGTGGTTGAAAGCCACCCACCTCCACAATATCAGCTAAGGCTTGTGGATGTTGTTCTGCAGGTGTCCCCAGGTTGGCCAGTAGCTCCTTGGTACGTGTGAGTGGGGGCTGGGTTGGTGGTCCACCACCTGTTGCACCTTGTTCCCTGGTGATTGCATTTGCACGCTGTTTCGCCCATCTAATGAGGTCTGTACAGTGTCTGCACACCTACTGGTATCTACAGTTGTGGCCACCCACATCATTAACCCTACTGCGAAGTTCCATCCACAGGGCATCCCACTGCTTTGCATCCTGTGGCACATGGCTGAACAGGATATCATGATTGTCATGTAGGTATGGGATGAGGGCATCATTCTCCAAGCGGGTATAAGGGGGTAGCTTTGCACGTGGCATACCTGGAAGACATAATGATGGAGACAGGTCACAGTAACTCACAGAGATATACAGAGCTACAGCTGAACATACATGTGTATTGCATTTATTACGATTAAATAGTTGTCTTTGCAAATCTACATGACACTGACACCACTGACATGTTTGTGTCACACACATGTGATACTCAATGGTGAGTGGATATTATCACCATATATGTGTGTGAGTCACCTGATTACATTGCTCATACTCCATGTTGATGCTGTCTTGATGTGGGCATGTCTGTTTGCCTGTACTGGTGTTCCTACCTATCAGCACATGGCTGGATGTGTCCACATTAATGCAGTCAACCTTGATGCTGTGTATATGTCACATAAAAAGGCTTACACTGCCTTAACGGACATGACTTGTGACCCTGCAGACTTGCTCATGGAAGGTTTTACATGTATGTGTTCTGCCATATACATCTACATGGCACTGTACAGCAATTCAACATCCTGCCATGTAGCACCTGTGTTGCACATGTGATAAACATGGGACACTGGCTAACTAGATGGTATTTGCAGGGATGGAGATCAACTATAGCATGTACAGTCAAAGTCAACTAGTAGGCCATATGCCCTGAGCAATGTATGAATCTAGGATGAAAGGTTACCTGGCTGTAGCTGACAGGCACATCTCTTGGGGCCAGGTGGAGCAGTGCCACATAACTGATCCATAGGGTTAATGATACATTTATCATGCGATCATCACACCATGTGTGAGGGGGGGAAATATGCAGCATTGCTGGACAGGAATGCACAGTATAGCAGGACTATGTAAAGTGTATGGGACAAGGATCTGTCCAGCATGTGGTGATCCTAGTACTAGGAAGGTGGATGTCCATGAAGTATGTGCTTGAGATCAGGATGTGTATGTGTAGTATGTCCAACATCACTGCTTTGGACATGGATTTATTCATGGTATGCATCATGCTACATAGTGGAGATGGGAATGGGAGGGCTGGTGTAGGCCATCTGAACATGGCCAATACCCCTTAAAGGAAATATGTGATCTGATATGGGTCACTTCAGTGTTGTGTATGGCTGGACAATGATCTCTATATTTATGAATGGCACCCTGTCATGATTAGGGTTGCCATATATGACTACCTGACAGGTGTGGTGATGTAGCTATCACAGGAAAGACAACTTCTCAGCTGCATCCCTTACACACAGTGTCCATTATGTTGACCGCTGCCTAGGTGGTAGTTCATGGGTACAGGGTTATTAACATAGGGGTGACAATGTAATATGTAGCTGTCAGATTGTGGTCATATGCCAAACACACCTCACCAACAAAGCCCGTTCTGTATGTTGTCCACAACACTCTGAGTCGGCTATTGCTCCTAGGTCATAGTCATTTGCATACTTCAATAGGTAGATGCCTTCTGTTAGTCTGTGTAGTATGGACTACAATGAGGGGGGATACAATTAATTGACTCTGTCTTACTGTAGCTGGCACTGGTGTGATGTGCATGTATTATTAAGACACCCTCTGTAGTGTTGGTTCTGCCAGCAGTCCTATTGCAAAACACTCCTGTGACATAGGAATGTACATCTAGTATACTGAGTGTAGGTGGAACACAGTATGGGTGATGATGTCCTGTGACCTGGCAAGGTTATGATATGCAGTGTGAAATCAACCTTACTGTCATCTACATCTGTACTGCTGACATCAAATAATTTGATCAAGGTTCATGGCCTTTCAGGCCAGACTCAGCAGGGTAGTAGTGCAGTGCTTCCCATTATCAGTGGTGTCTCCCCCTTTTTTGGGTTGTGATACCTGTTAGTGTGCACCATTCAGTGTGTAGACAGCCTGACATGAAGCTATGTTTTACATGATGTGTATGTGGACAGCAACTTGTTTTGCCATATGTGTATGATACAACCTGGGATGTGGACAGGTCCCATGCAGCCTGAGTGCAGCTTGTACCTGCATAGGTGTCCATACAGGGGCTCTGTGGTGTACATAGATATATGATTGTCTACCTGTTGGGGTGTGGACAGAGTGTTTATGCTATCCAAGTCCCTATTTGGATTGTTTATTCATGTGCAGCACTTGTTCAGAACTTGTGATCACTATGTAAGCTACTAATTACTATAGCACTCAATCTTCCTCATTACCTTAGAGGTAAACAGGTTTTGTACATTCATTTCTCACTTGCTTAGAGTAAAATAGCTCTTGTACTCACTTTCTTTAGTTTTATATTCAGGCATGTCCAAGAGTCAGCTGCCAGTGATCTCTCCTGTCTATCTGATGAATCTGGACATCTTGAGGCAATGTAGACATTGCCTCATGTACACAGACATCCCTTTCCGACTACCGCCCAACACTACAACCTGTGAGAGATGCACTTATCTAGCCAAACTAGAGGTAAAGCTCTCTCCAACCAATCCTGACCCTGACAGTTATGTGGAGAAGGTAAACATTCGCACCACACCACATTCATCACATAGTCTCACTAAATCTACCCAACCATTAACTGAGAAAACTACTCGTGTACTAACTCATTAGCTCAACGTTTTCTGGAATTCATAAACACCAATGCCCTGGATCAACTTATCCATACACCCACCAGGGGCAACAATATCCTAGACCTAGGCATTACCAACATGAGTGACCAGTGTTCCACACCTGAAGTCAACTCCTCGTTGGTCTGATCCGACCATAAGCTGAACACCCTTGATATCCACATCCTGCCCCACCCCCATTAAGGGAACCACAGTATAATATGTCTACAAAGCCAACTTCATGCTTCTTAAGACAGACGTGGTGAACTTCATGACACCCATGCAGATGGACTGTATTGTTGCAACTGCTGAAACCTACAAAAATGCACTCTATAAGCACTTACACAAGTGCATTTATCATGCTATCCCAAACAGAACCAAGACGCTAAACTCCTAATTAAGGAAGCCAATCTGTTGGTCCCATGCCATAAACAAACTGTACAACAGAAGGAAGATACTGTTGCAAAAGAGAGTACAATCCCATGCGTGGAGGAGTTCCCTGGTCAGCCTCAGTAAGAAGGTGAGATCCCTTATAAGATCTTCCAAAGCTAGCTACGGAAACAAAACTGCCACTAATTCCAAAGGCAACCACAAAGCATTCTTTAGCTATGTCAAATATCTCAATGTTAACACCCAGATCTGCTCTGAGTTATAGCACAAAGGCATGAACATTATAGAACCAACTGATATTGCCAACATCCTGGCAGATAGGTTCAGTGCTACCTTTCCCCCCTCTCACCCCCTAAAGGGCCCATATCTATACAGAAAGAGTGCAGAGTCCCTGTAATCACAGCTATACAAGTAAAAGCTGCATACTCTAAAGCCAATATCACAGCATCCTTGGGACCGGACAACATCCCAGGCTGCATTTTACACGAACTTTAGAATGTACTGGCTCCCCACCTATGCACCATGTTCAATAATAGCCTCGCATCAGGCTTTGTGCCCCCTGAATGGCACACAGCAACAGTTATCCCACTCCACAAAGGTGGTGCCACAATGGACCACGGGACCTACTGACCTATAGGCCTGACTAGCCTGGTCTGCAAGGCTATGGAGCACATCATCATGGATCTCAGTCATAGAGACATTGGGTACCTCCAAACCTTTGACCCCTCCCAGTTTGGCTTTGTTAAGGGCAGACTATGCCTCCTAAACCTGGTGGACTTCTTAGAGACAGTTAACAAGGCATTAGATGAGGGTAAGGAGGTCCACACAGCCTACCTTGAGCTCTCAAAGGCTTTCAACACCATTCCCCATTCTGGTATTATCGACATACCCATCCACTTGAACAGTAACCCCTATGTCATGTGATGGTTTGCAAAGTGGCTCACGGACAGAACCCACACAGTGGGAGTTGTATACCCTAGGTCCGACTGCATACCAGTTACAAGTGGCATCCCCCAGGGCTCAGTCCTAGGACCCCTCATATTCGGTATATAATTCTCTGATGTACAGGCAAGCACAGGAGGGCTTTGGCTGAAAAGATTTGCAGACGACTGCAAACTAGGGGCCATAATTGTTTCCCCAGCTGATACAGACACCCTCCAGAAGGGTCGCACTGAGACGGATACCTGGTGTCTATATCATGGCCTCAAGCTGAATGCCAAAAAGTGCATAGTCATCCCCTTTGGATATAACTAATTACCCGTGGACTACCACATAGGTGCTAGTCCTCAACATACAGAAAAGGTAATAAGGGATCTGGGAACCCCAGTAGATCACAATCTCTCCTTTGATACCCATAATGACAAGGTGGTTAGAATATCCTTCTACGTGGCCCCCCTAATCTCTAATGGGTTCGCATCCAGAACAAAGGAGGCCATTGTGACCCTCTACTCATGACTTGTTAGATCCATTAAAGGATACAATACCCCATTTGGGATGTACCTTACAAGACAACTGCAACAGCTTGGAAGACCACAACAGTACCACACCAGAAGGATTATTGACCTCAAACAGATGACCTATGCAGCCCAACCTAAGAAACTCCAGCTGTACTTGGTTGCATACCGCATACTCACAGGTGATCTCTGCTTGACATACAAGGCCCATGTCCAACCCAGTTTTGCTGGATATGCTCTACCTAAACAGAAGCCCCTGAGAGCCACATGCTCTAGGCATGTACACCTAACCACAACAATGACTACGAAGTGCTGGATGGATAGATTCCTGACCCGGAGATTCCCCATGCTTTGGAACATGATTCCAATGTACATCAGTAAGGGCCCCTCAATAGCACTCTTCAAGGGAAACCTTGACGGGTTGATGGGAGACAGACATCTACCTCAGGGATCACTGCAGTGGCTCTGCTGGACAGAGGCACAGGAAACTAATGAATCTGCTTTTCAGAGGCACAGGGAGCTAACTTAAGGGGGTGGCTAAAGCCAACACACTCTAGCTAGGCTTATAAATATGCTTGGGCAGACAGCCTAGTACCTACCTTTGCACTTATTACATGTCTTATGTGCATGGATAGTTAACTAGCTCTTACATTTTACTTTGCTATCATGCTAATAAACTGTCAGGTGACTACAAGTCATATGTATCCTGTTATTGTGTATTGTAAATGCCAATAGACATAAGTAATGTTTGCCTAACATAACAGTAATGCTATGTAACTTGTAATACATATCTGCCTTCAATACTGTACATTACACAGTTATTGGCACAATATTTCACAATGCAAATCATAATTGCACAGTGGGTCAACCTTCGACATGTTATTCTCAATAATACACCCATACATATGCCTAATGTTACAATATATCAACATATACTATCCCCTGTTATAGAGCATACTTGTTGGACCAGCCCTGCCATTGACAGCGGCTGGTGAGGAATATTTGGGTTCAAAGCCCTTATATAGCATCCCTTGTGGTGTATGCGGTGTTTGCCTTGTGACCTACAGCAGTACACACATAAATACTACAAGCATTAATATGCTCAACAATACATCACTACAAGATAACTGTTTCCACTATATGGATTGGTGCACTTTAAATATTACAGAACAGGTTCTACATACACAGACATACTGAGTGTTCTACATACCTTATTAGTAACCCGAGGTGTCATCGACTGTTAATTCAATCCTTTTCAGTTTGTATTTCAATCTTCTTTGTAACATTCTGCTGGTATATACAGATGGTTTGAATGTGTGATAAGCCATCCTTTTATAGTTAAATATCGTTGACTGTTAATTCAATACTTTTCAGTTTGTGCTTCAATCTTCTTTGTAACATTCTGCTGGTATATACAGATGGTTTGAATGTGTGATAAGCCATCCTTTTATAGTTAAATATCGGTAACGTGCTATCCTGACCACCAATTGGTGTTCCAAAGTAGTTAATTAGAGGCACATCAGCTGTGCAGCTACTCCATTAGCCAATACCATGGCAACAGCGGTGTATAATTGAGTACTCCACTTGGGCATTGTCCGTTTGCCTTACTTTCGAGGAAGACAGCCTGGATGTGTTGTTTGTGATGTACTTCAAAAGCTATATGGAGAAAGACAGAGATATATTAGCTTCATGTCTCCTGTGAATTGTGTGTAATGGCTAGAAGATGTTGTTCTACATGTGAGTACAGCTGTTATATTTCAGAACATTGCTACTTATGCAGGGTTTGTTTGTACCTGATACTTCTGCAGATGTTTCAGTCTGGCAAGGATGTTTGGGCAGCTCAAGGCTGTATGGCTATGCATGAACTGTTAGGTGGTTTACAGTGTGCTCACCAGACATCCTTGGTTTGGTGTACATGTGTATCATACTGTGCTGTTAATCAGTAATTGGTAACACCTCCTGGTGTACACACAACCCTCTGAAACGGGTTAGTGCAAACAAACCCTGTAACATCAGCAGCTGTTCCATTGTATAACAGCAACTATTTCACATAGGACCATGTTAGTGTGTCTCTGACAAGGTATGTTAAGGCTTCTGCAGATGTCGTACAGTGAGTGAATTATTTGTGATGTTATTACAGTTTGTATTGTAATTTGTTTGGGTGTGGGAGTGATGTTGGGTGTACATAGCAGATGCAGGTGTGTAGGAACTGCTTTTATACATAATCGATATGTGCGTGAGGGTTCCTTCTCTATTTGAACACCTATCCTTTAGTAGACTAATAGTATGGTAATTGCAGGCTGATTCATTAAGACACTGTTAATTGGTTCCTGTATAGCATGCAGGTGATGTTAGTCCTTAAATCCTTTCGGCAATACATCGGAATGTAATAAAGTGTTGCTACATGAAAGCTGTGAATTTCTGTCATAGGTATTTGCAGTCATTGGGGTTGTGGTGGTGACTGACCCTCTTTGGCTAGGGTTGCTACCTTTTCAAATGGCCATAGTGGGATATTTTCGGGACACACATCAGATTTTACAGGCCGACACAAACCCACAGTCAGTACAAGGGATAGAACTTTCCTTTTTTGCCTAAATATAAGCTTATTCTTGTATCACTTTAGTTGCTTATTCTGTTTCTTGTAACAAGTAGGTATTTTAGATACAGAAATAACTATTTTATGCAACTATTACATTACATATGCGACATAATTATGTCCTACAATCTCAGGACATTTGCCAAGTTTAATATTTTTGGTCAGGACACAACCGCCCAAAATGGGACTGTCCCTTGCAAAGTGGGACAGATGGTAGCCCTATCATTGGCTCATGTCTATAGCACATATTTGTAATAGTGTATAGGCATATACTCTCAATATCCTTTGTTCATAAAGTTTGGTCGTGGCGGAATGTGTGATTGCTATGGTTCATGTTACACTCATATATGAACACTTCAACCACTTTATACGGGATAACTACGGAATCCCGAAACCACACAATTCTGATGCCCACAGTACCGTGCCCAGACTCCCATACTCCACATTACCAACAGTGACAGTAACTCGCAAATGTAACACAAACATGGAACACACACACACACACACACACACACACACACACACACACACACACACACACACACACACACACACACACACAGATACACTGCTACCCACCACATCCAAACAAACCATCCTGCACTACGCATGAGCAGGTGGGCAAGCCCCCTTACACCCCCCATGTGGGTGTCTGTGCCCCCACACCCCCTACTTTAATATTCTCCCTCCTAGATCGCACAGACGCACAAAGCAAACCCACACCCACACATTACAGTTCCCCAGGAATACACTCCACACTCAGAACACACACTTACACACACTACAACCCTCAGAAAGACACTTACACACAGTAACCTACCTGAACCACAACACCAGAAGCACTGACTAAATGTCCCTTAACATCAGGATTTTAAACCTCGTGCTTCTAGTGTTTCGGTACTGTGGTCTTTCAGACTTTAAGCCTCGTGATTACGCGTGTAGGTATGTTAAGCAGTCGGTATGTGGTAGGTGTCCCATTTATATGTACCTCCATGGTTATGTAGATGTTGTTAACCTATCTATATATCTACATATATATGTATATCCTCATATATCGACATATGTCTCTCTCTCTCCTGCTCTCTCTCTCTCTCTATATATATATATATATATATATATATATATATATGTTGATTTATATTTATATATATATATATATATATATATATATATATATATATATATATATATATATATATATGTAGATATATATATATATATATATATATATATATATATATAGCATACACCTTTCATTGGGCACATGCCAGTCTGTCCTATTTCCACACTTTCCTACCTTTGGTGTTTTAACCTATCAGTATACACAACTGCCATTGGTACATCTCAGGTAGCTTAGTGGTAGGTTGCTGTGAAGATTGTGTACATGGTTGGGTGTTCTAATCCTGGCAGTGGTAATTTTACCTCTCAGAGCAGGCACTGGTAGTGCAAGGGTGACTAAAGCACATTTCAATGGTTGTGTGTTCCAAATGTTTGTTATTCTGTGGAATACTACCTATATATGCAAGCTGTGGTTAAGGTATACTATGTAACATGTAAATCATCTGGGAAGATTCCTGTCATGGATACTTCCCATTATTTGGAACTACATCCCTGATTACATTATACGAAACCCCTCACTAACCCTCCAGGGAATCCTTGCAGAGTGGGTGGGGAACAGTGAATACACCCCAGGGATCCCACAACTGGCTCTGCTCCACAGAGGGACAGTTAGTTAATCAATGGGGTGGTGACAGCAGACACTTTTTGGCTATGCTTATGAGTGGCCTCGGGCAGTTAGGCATGTACTTACCTATGTATCTATGAACCTATACATACAGTATGGACACATGCTGATAGCTTAATTTATTGTTCAGGTATTGACTTACCTTGTGCCAATGGCAGTTGTGTGTACAATAGTTGAGGGCTACCTATGTAGGATGCACACAGTAGACCACCTATACATGACAATTTTCAGGTGGCCGTGTGTGTGTGCCATCAATGTTTGCTGTGTGTGCATGTGGAGAAGGGTGTCAGTCCATAAGTGTCTACACTGTCAGTGTGTGTGCTATACGTTCCCTCTTTGCCAAGGCATGGCCATACTGGGCACGCCTCCATCTGCCTACTGGGGCTGGCACAGGGTGTTCGTGGTCTGAGTCCCTCTGCACCTGTGGGGCCCTTGGCAATGGTGGTGGGCTGTGAGGGCCTTCACCATTCTGTCCCTGCTTCAGCTGTTTCCACAGGATCATATTGTGTAGCATGGCACATACTATGAAAATGTGGGCACACGTGCCTGGAGAGTACTGCAAGGCTCCACCAGATATGTCCAAGCAAAGGAACAGTGATTTCAGCATCCCAAACAAACACTCTATGATGATTCTGGTTTCTGCGTGTGCCTCATTATGGTGTTCTTGTGTGGCTGTGTGTGCATTTCTGATGGGAGTCATCATCCACGGTTCCAGTGCATAGCCAGCATCCCCCACCAGGTGGCCATATGGGATGTCCCCCCTGGCAAATACCTGATACAGCTGTGAGGTATGCCAGATGTGGGAGTCGTGATAGCTTCCAGGGCTGCCAGCACACACATCCATGATAATGCCCTGGGCATTGTACACGACCTGGCAGTTGATGGAGGGGTATCCCTTGTGGTTTATGTAGTGCCTACCCTGCTCACTGGGTGGTGTCTTGATGTGTATGTGCGTGCAGTCTATTGCAACCTGTACCTCTGAGTAGTCTGCCACACGGTGGAAGAGACGCATATTGCTGGCCAACTCCTCCTACGTTCGGGGGATGCATATGTGCTCATTGGCATGTGGTAACATGGCATCCAGGAACTGGTGGAGTACCCTGGATGCTGATGCCTGTGAGATCCCCATGATATCCCCACTTGGCCTTTGAAAGGTATCTGTGGCTAGTATTCTCAAGCTTACACATACCTTCGTGTCCACTGGGATGGGTTCCCCTTTGTTACTTCTGGCTCTGAGGTGTGGCTGGTACAGCTCAACAAGTTGCTGTATGGTGTCCCTGTCCACCCTGTAATGCTCTGTCTCCAGATCATGTAGCCCCTGGAAGGTTACCCTGGGTCTGAACACTCTTCTCCTCCTCCAGTGCCTGAGATGGTCGTCAGCATCATCCTCCACACCACCGTCAGTCTCCAACACATGCTGGTGAATCAAAGCTATGGCAGCCCCTAACATGTACATATTAAAAGTTCCCTGTCTGTATACACCAATGGTGCAGAGTGTCTGGGAATACACAAGTGTGTGTGTGTGTGTGTGTGTGTGTGTGTGTGTGGGCTTTCACACCTTATACTATTGTGCAATGGATGGTGCTGGCTTAATTGGGTGTGTATGTACAATTCCAGCTGCAGGGTATCTTAATTATGGGTTTTACAGCAGGTACTGCTATTGGGGTTTTTTGGTGTTGACTTACGCTTAGTTGTCATGATTCATCTATTGCCCTTTACTTCACTTTTCAACACGATTCCCCTCCCATTGTCAGGCATACATCCAGCTGCCTGCTTTCTTGTTGTGTACTTTCACAACCCTAGATTGTGTTGCAAAATGTGTTATGTAGCTGATCTACTGCAAGTGTGCTTTGTTCTGCTTTGACAGTTCTCTTTTCTTTGCAGTACGGCACCTCCCCTTTCCTGTTCTGCAGGTAACTGCTAACAGCCTTGTTAGCTGTTGTCAATGGCCCACTGTGAGTTCCTAGGTGTTAATTACTCATTTGTACTCCAATTACCTTGCTGCAGCATTTTCTTATTACCTTCCTGTATCCTTCCTGTTTCATCTGTGGTGCGTGCTGTTGCACACAGCCGTTTACCAGGTTTCGAGTGCGTTTTCATCCACGTTCACGTGCACTTTCGGTTACCTTGTGTGCTCTCAGCTAAGCAACGCTATGGCTACTTCCACACCCCTATCCTGCAGCTTCTCTTAGCAACAGGTAACCCAGATCAGCAATGCTCCAGTGTGCTTACAGCTATGGTGGCACACCCCTTTCTTGATGTCATGTTTACCTCCAGGCCACACCTCGGTGTTATACCGCTACTCCATGTGGTACATCCTTATGCCGACGGGGAGTATGCAATTCAGTATTACTTGACTCATTTGCATGGCATTGACTACTAATTCCTAGTTACCGCGCAGAACACTATCACAGACCCTTAGCAACCCTTGCGCCATGGTTGTGGTGTAGCACGCATGCCATGGACTATTATGGGGAATTCATGAATTGTGTTACATTGCCGTTTTATGACATCTAAATATATTTTCATTGTGATCTCGTTTGTGCACCGATGCACTGTGGTTTTACTTTGCATTAGTGTGGCCATGACATGTGCATGTTATTTTATGCCATTGGCTATATATTTAGCCATTGGCATATATTAACATTATAATACGTACGTTTGGTCCACTTTCATGGCTCTGATTTTATGTTTGAAAAAATGTAAACCGTTTTTTTTGGTTAACATTTCTTCATGCTTACGCTATACCTGCACCACTTCATGAATCGTTATATACCTTCATTTGCATGCTACACTGCTGCGCATGGGGTAATTAACATACATGCACCAGGAACTGCAGCTGTGGCGTACGTTGGTAGTGCACGTGGAAACAGCCCTGTTTTTCACAACAAATGAAACACTGCACTGAATGTCATGGTCCATTGTTCCGTACTAGAGTCCCCTTTTTTACCTGTGCAACCATAAATGCTGTGTACAAGACTACCACATGGGGTCCCTTATTACTGGCCATTATTATTCCTATTTGGAGTGGAAATGGGAGTTTCAGTGACAGCATGGATCACTTTACTACCTGACCAGGGCATGATCATGTTGTGCAAAATGCAACATGCAGTAAATATCCTGCATGCAGTAGCTCAGTCATACTGAAGGACACCCTCAGACTCATGCAGGCACCTGAAATGGCTCTTGTAGAGGCTGAAGACCATCTCAATGACAATGTGGGTCTAAGACAAGAGATGTGGTCAGAGATAAAATAAAGGAAAAGTGGTTTAGTATTCAGCAATACATTTTATCATAAATAATTACTTACATAGGTGAATACTAGGCTAACTGTCCTGAAGGGCCATTTTACCCTTGCCAATAACCCAAAGTTAAACTCAAACCTTGTACCTTGTGCTTATGAGATAAATACTTTAATCAGTATACCATACCCACCAACATATACAGCAGCTAAAAGAAAAAATATATATATTTTGCACATACCAACAAGATGACCACTGGACATCCTACAATGTGAGAAGAGGTAGTAGAACAAGCTAGTGTGCTAGTTATGGGAATCAAGAGCACTGGCATGATACTGGTCAGAGACACTGGTGGTACATCCCATGCATCACACACTATCTGGCAGTTTATGGAATGGTACCCTTCCTATTGTGGTACCCTCCACCCTTAGACCAGAAGGGGGCTTAATTGCAACATGGACAAAATCTATCACACCAAGTACCTTGGAGAAACATGCCACCCCATAAAAGCCGCTCATAGTCCTCTCTTAGTTCTGAGGTGACACTGGGACATAGATGTACTGATCCACATGTGCCAAGAGTACACCCAGGAATGGTTGTGTTATCCTCAGTGCAGAAGCCTGTGAGATCCCCAATGTGTCCCCATTATACCTCTGGAAGGTCCTCATGACAAGTTTGGTGAGAGGTATAGATACCTTAGTATCTACAGGGATATTAAATCCACACATTCCTCCAGTACCCCTATGGGATCATACATACTTACTAGCAATGTCTTTTGGCTTTTCCAGTTAAAGGTCACCACAGTGGATCTCCATTATGCAGATTGCTTGGCAGTGGTGTTTTTATGGTGTCAAGTTGCCAGCCCAGCCCTCAACCTTCACAAAAGGCACACACATGCACCTACCTGCATGTCTTTAAAACTCACTCAACCACAGGGAGGACTTGCTGACTGCACACAGAAGGACCTCCAGCTGAAAATTGAACTTGACAACCTCTTGCTGTGAGGTGACAACACTAGACGTTGTATCATCACAGCCTACAGATTATACATAGATATAGACAGAGGATAACTTACCTTCATTTTGATAATCAGGAGATACTTGATAGGTTTAGAGTATACAGGGACAGGGTCATTATAAGGGTATTAGTAAGGACCACACATACTTACTAATACCCTTATAATTTCTCTATACCTGTCCACTCTAAACCTATCAAGTATCTCCTGATTATCAAAATTAAGGTAAGTTATCCTTTGCCTGTATCTCTGCCTTCTTGGCTAGTGAGTACCAGTAGTATAAGTGGTTTTGGCTCGACCAAGACAAGCAACTCACACCTGGAAATAGCAAGACTATCAGCAAATGACAGCATTTTTCCAGACTTCAAAGTAGATAGGGTTGGCAAGACTCCCTTTTATATAACATATCTGTTATTTAATAAAAGTAAGGTACTTAGATATTATCAAAGAAAACTAACATCTGAAGTTCCGTTTCTTATGACAACTTCACAGCACTGCATAGAAAATCAGGAAAAGTCCACTAAGAATCACAAATAGCCAAGAAAATGTTTCATTAGCATATATTGGGTTACATCATTCCTCATTTATTCTCATTATGAGTTCATTTCTTATGCTCATTATTTGTCATTGTTCATTACTGGAAGCGATCTCTATAAATCAAGGTGTAGATGCATTCATTCACAGACGGCACAGATAGCCTTAATGTGTCCACATAATGAGTATAAATGCCACCCATAGCCTCATTTATTCCACTCTTCCCAGATTTTAGCTAACCGAGTATGCATTTGAAGATAATTATATGGAGCCATTTTATGCTGCTCTAGCCACTTCAGTATATATCTGAAAACCGTAATGACATAGGTATACATGATGATTAGTATGTTTTTAGAACTATGCTATGACGTTGTCATGAGAAACAGAACTTTAACTGCCAGTTTCCTTTGTGAATATCTAAATACCATACTTTTATTAAATTGCAGATTTTCTAAATGTGGTGCAATTCTATTCTTGATTTCAAAATGTCTTTGAACATTATAAAACTAAGCAAGTATATTTAAGAAGTGCAGACGCATACTGTATAAGGTAAAACTACATTCTCTTTTTTACATAAATGTTACCTGATATAATAAAATATTTGAAATGTGTTTGAAAAGCAATCCTTCTCTTTTGAGTTTGCAAGTGTCCTAGTATATGGAGTGTATGGAGTTTATGGATTTGTTCACATGAAGAGTCTGGTTTTAATCTGTTAATTAAAATTAAATGCAGACTGTTTTTAGTGAACAAGCAGTAAAGAATAATAATATAAAAACTATATATGCAAAGGTTCATAGTTTCATAGGTAGGTACTAGGCTATCGGCCCAAGGGCCTATGTAAGCTTAGCCAACAAGGTTCCCAGGCTTACGTCACCCAAGAAAGTTATTTTTCTGTGCCACTGTCGAGCAGAGACACAGAAGTAATCCCTGGAGTGTATTTCCTATTTCCCATCCACTCATCAAGATTTTTCTTGAAGAGTGCTAATGAACTTTGCTTGACATAGATGGGTAGCCTGTTTCAGAGTATGGGAAGTCTCTGGGACAGGAATCTAACTCTCCAGCATGTCCTGTTTATTGTGGTGACAAGGTTTAGGTCCCTAGAGCGTGTAGCTCCGAGGGATTGGGATTTCTTTAGGTGTAGCATGTCCAACAGCTCTGGGTTTGACATAGCTTTTTATGTTAGGCAGAGATCACCTCGGAGTAGGCGATATGCTACAGAGTAAAGCTGGAGTTTTTTGAGGTGGTCAGTGTAGGGCATTTGTTTGAGGCTAGTAATCCTCTTTGTGAGGTACTTCTGTGGCCTTTCCAGTCACTGCAGATGTCTTGTGAGGTACAGTCCAAAAGGGGCGTTGTACTCTATAATGGGTCTAATGAGTGTCGAGTAGAGGGGAACAATGACCTCTTTTTTCCTGGATGAGAACCCTTTTATGATGAGGTGTGTCACGCAGAAGGACTTCCAGACTACTGTGGTGATGTGACTATCAAAGGAGAGACTACTGTCCACCTGGGTCCCAAGGTCCTCTTATCACGCATTCTGTGTTAAGTAGATTTCTGCCTATGTGGTAGTTCATGGGTACAGAGCTTTTACCAAAGGGGATGACACTGCACTTTTTGGCATTGAGCTTGAGGCCATGGCTCTGATACCAGGCATCTGTCTCAGCGATGCCCTTCTGTAGGATGTCCACATCATTTGGGGACTTGACTATGGCTCCTAGTTTGCAGTCATCTGCAAACTTCATTAGCCAGAGGCCTTCTGTGTTAGCCTGTAGTTCAGAGAAGTAGATACCAAACAGTATTATAGAATTATTATAGAAACCAAGCAGTAATATAATGTCAGCAAGTCCATGCAATCTGTTATGAAATGTTATTCTATCATTTGTCTTTCACCGTGTCTTGCTGTGTAGATGTGTACATATTATGTCATTTTTTTTTTTTTGGTATGGTCCTATCTTGCTCCTGCAGCTGTAAACTATAAAGCATGCATTGTGAATGTCAGAATAATGCTCTAGCCAGTGCTTATCCTTTTCATATGCATGTACTCCTCTCAGAGAAACTCAGTGGAATAGTACCCTGTCCCCACTAGGTATTGTTTTCTTCAATCAAATGTACTTCATAGCATCAGTGTAGATGTGCATTTTATTGCATATATTGGTAACCTTTAACTGCCACGGGCAGGCAAACATGTGAATATGACACTGAAGTAAACACCTATAAAGTGCTATGTGTTACATGCATGTGTAACTCATACATTCAGAGCTGTCACTCACTAGAAAGCAGTATGTGCTGAATGCAGTGGCATTTATTCACAGTGACATAGCTCAACAAACCCATATGGTTCATTAAAAAGTAATTTTGAAAGTCAATTTTTGCTTAATATAAATCCATGAATACTGCTTCAATACTCTTTCAAAATAAAAATAATAGTAAAAATAATAATAATAATAATGCACTCAAATAAATGAGTCATAACAAGGTAGAGCAATCTAGAAATTAGAATGCATATAGTTAGGGGTGAACAGGATTTATTAACTACAAATTGCTTTTGGTTTAAACTGATGATACCTTGCTCTTGGTCAGATTAATTAAGAAGCATGGCAGGTTTCCGCATGCATCACATTGATAATTAAACAGCATCCATTAGCAGTTCATCCAATGCACTTGTTTCTATAACTTCATTAAAAAAAAAAAAAATAAATATATATATATATATATATATATATATATATATATATATATATATATATATATATATATATATATATATATATATATATATATATATATATATATATATATATATATATATATATATATATATATATATATATGGGATCCATACAGATCACCGAAAGACAACATGACCGAAAGAGATTCGGCCGGGCATACTTGCATGAAAGTGTTTTTCACCGAAAAACACCTCCGCGTAAGTATGTCTGTTGTAGAGATCGCACTACAGAGGGGATAAGGGAAAATTCCCTTTTCCCCACTGTAGTGCAACCTCGGAGTGAGAATATTTAAGTAGGGGGATGTGGGGGGTGCAGGGGGGATTGCCCCCTGCAAAACGTAAAAGTAATGTTTTTTTTTTAAACACACTTTAACGAAAGCACTTTTTCGGTGAATGTTCTTTCGTTAAAGTATGTTCGATGATTGTGGAATTGGACTATTGATCTTTTGTTCAATAGTCCCAGATCTATATATATATATATATATATATATATATATATATATATATATATATATATATATATATATATATATATATATATATATATATATATATAAAAACACACATATATGTGAGAATACTCTGGTACTTCATCACTTCATCAGTTTAAGAATATTCAAGTTTAAGAGTAATCAAAGCCACCTACAACATACAACACTCTGTGACAGAGATATCTGGTTATGGCCTTTGGCTGATATTTTAGCACTTTCACTGTAATATAGCTGGGGTACATTACTGCATCTTTCCCATCATTATCATTACATGGTCATTTATAGTAGATTATTACAGTACAACATGCTATTACTTCTGCTAAGAATTTTGTATACAATCTAGGCTATTCATCCACAATGCCTTATACTCATCATGCAGTTGTGTAGGTAATGTACTATGGAGCCACTGTCTTTATAGCATCAAATATTTTTAATGTATTAAGCCACTCTTAAGATGAGCTAATGGTTATGCCACGGGACCTTATCAGTAATACATATGTCTAGTAGTGCCTTAACATTTATCATTGGATATCTGTTCTACAAGTGTGCTAGTGACTCAATAATGACCTTTCTGAGCATGTATTAGTGTCTCAGAGATTATCTGATCTGAGTTGGTCAAGTTGTCTTTCCAGGTCCATGCCCTGGAATTGTAAATTATTTTTTCATGAAACTACAGAGCAACAGTAATTTTACTACAATTTTATACGGCTGACATTTGTATGATGTTAGGCAAGCCATAACAAAGAATCCCTTCTTAATAAGAACAAAAGAAGAGGCAAAAAAGCGGGAAGAGACTGTTTATAAGTCTGTCAGCGCTTTTGTCAAGTTTAATAACCCAACTTCTTCAGACAAACAGAACAACCATATCAAAACCACTTAAATTATGAATACAAAATCACATGATAAAAATTAAAAACCATATGACTAAACAGTACTAAACTTTTTAAAGTAATCACATTACTTTTCTGAAAAATGACTTAAATATATGTTGTTGTTATGTCTTTCAGCTTTTCCCGGTTAGGGGTCGCCACAAAGGAACTCCGGTCTGCTAATGATTGGCAGTAGATTTTTACATGCCGAGTTGCCAGCCCTGATGCACAACCTTCAACGAAGGTACGCCCATTCACGCATGTCTCCACACAGAAGATGCTCTAGCTGAGAATGGAACAGGACAACGTCTTACTGTGAGGCGGCAACGCTACCAAAGCACCACCACCGGACTTAAATATATATGATCATTTAAAATAATTTAAAATACCATCCGCACACTAAATAAGCACCCTGCATCCTCATTTTATAAAAATCAAAACAACCAAAAAATGCACAAAAATATTAAGTACATAATCAACAAGTCAAACTCTTCAGTTTCAACACGCAGATAATAGAACACAAACCATTTAAACCTGTCTGGTTATAGGCATGTGTTCAAATCTACCAGAATAATTCTCGCTGCTTGAGTCTTAAGGTTTGTGGACCTCCTCTTCCATCATATTCAACATGATCTATCACTCTAAATAAAAATGACTGGCCTGGCCAGTTGATCACATGCTTTGCTAAAGTATTTTCTATTCTCCCTTTTCTAATATTATATAGGTGTTCATACACACGTTCTCTTAATTTATGGTCAGTCTTGCCTGTGTAACAACTAGGGCAAGACTGACACTGGACTAAATATACCACCCTGTTGGAATTATAGTTACATTTACCCTTACAAACATATTTTCTCCCTTTAAGTGTGTATGTATAACCCACATTCATATGCTTACAATAAGCACAGGCCTCACTCTTAAACATTCCTTGCTGCCTTGACAATCCCGAATTTTTAAACTCTAATAACCCCTTTAGGTTTTGACCTCTTATAAAGACAAACTTAGGATTTGCACCTAATTTATTTGATAAAGACCCCTCGGATCTCTCAAAGGCATAAAATACAGTCTCCATGGGACCCGATAACATTCCAGGCTGCATCCTACATGAACTCAGACAAGAACTTCTAGCACCATTAGGCACCCTATTCAGCCAAAGCCTGAGTACTGGCTTCATCCCATATGAGTGGAGGACAGGCATTGTCATCTCTTTGACAAAGGTAGAGCATCCACTGATCTGGGAAATTATAGACCCATCAGCCTAACTAGCCTGATCTGCAAGGCCATGGAATGGATTATCATGGACTTCATTAACAAGGACATTGGCAACCTCCAAACACTCAATCCCACATAGTTTAACTTCATCAAGGGGAGATCATGTCTGTTAAATCTGGTTGACTTCTTTGAGACAGTCACCAAAGCCATGGATGAGGGGAAGACAGTGCACACTGCCTACCTTGACCTGGCCAAAGCCTTCAACGCTATTCCCCATGTGGGCATAATAGATAAACTCTGTGAACTAGGCATCAATCCATATGTTACCAAATGGGTAGCAAACTGGTTTGCTGATGGAACCCACCTAGTCAAAATAGGGGAAACCACCTCAAGCAGTAGACTTGTAATGAGCAGTGTACCCCAGGGTTCGGTCTTGGAACCTCTGTTATTTGGGATTTACTTTTCTGAGGTGCAGGCCAAAACCAGTGGGCTATGGCTGACCAGGTTTGCAGATGACTGTAAGCTGGGTTTGCTGTCATCAATTCCCCTAGTGATGTGGACATCCTCCAAGAGGGTCTCACCCAAACAGATGACTGGTGACAGAAACATGGCCTCAAGCGAAAACCAAAAAATGCATTCATCATCCCTTTTGGGGAGAGTTATGTCCCCACAAATTATCACATTAATAACAATGTCCTAAGCATGCAATCAGTCTTGAGGGATTTGGGCACCCAGGTTGAAAGCAACCTGACTTTTGACCACCATGTTGCTTCCATTGTACAGAAAGCTTTATACATGGCCCACCTCACAAGTAAGGGTATCTCATCCAAGGATAAAGGAGGTCAAAATATCCCTGCATTCTTCCTTAATAAGGCCCATTATTTGAGTACAGTGTCCCTTTCAGCATGTACCTCGCAAAGCACATGCAGCAGCTGGAGAGACCCCAGAGGTACTTCACCAGGTGAATCCAGAGCCTCAAACATCTACCATACACAGATAGGCTAAAAGTCCTATCCTGCTACTCAGTTTCAGACAGCCGCATCAGATGTGACCTCTGTCTAGCATACAAGGTGATCTCGAACCCTGCCTTGATGGAACTACTGCATATCCACAAGTCAAGCTCCACTCAACTAACCCCCTCACATGCAGCCTCAACCTGGTCTGTGACATCAATAGGACTTGTTGGCGGGACAGATTTTTGTCCCAGAGAATCATCCATCTGTGGAATAGAGTCCTCCTCCATGTCAAGCAAAGTACCTCTTTATAAATTTTTAAATGCAACCTGGATAACTGGATGGGAAACAGAAAATACTCTCCTGAGGTTCCACCCATGTTCCTCCTGGAAAGGGGCAGTGGGTGCTGATTTGTCTAAACATGGGCTAAATTCTAGGTTAGGGTTACAAGAGCCTCAGGGCCAATAGCCTAGTAACTTCCTATTATCTTACGATCCTATAATCTTACTTCTTCTTAACCTCTAAGACATGTCTTTTAGAAATATATTGAAGACAGCCATTCAAACCATACCCTTCCGCTGTGTCTAATCAACTGTCTCATTCATGTCCTATAATATTGTTTGCATTTCCAACTGTAAAGGCCACAGAAATATCTCACATAGAGAATCTATGGCCTTCAACACCTCTCCAATGTGGACAGGCTCAAATCACTATCACTCTACTCAGTATCGTACAGAGTGTTCAGAGGTAATCTGTGTCTCGCCTATAAGGCAATCTCGGACCCTGCCCTACTAGAGTTGCTCCATATCCATAAGTCTAACTCCTCACGCATTAACCAATTGAAAGTCCTAAATCTAATATGCAACATTAATAAAACCTTCTGGAGAGACAGGTTTGTCTCTCAGAGGCTGCCTGTCTCTGGAATAGACTCCCCATACATGTCAGGAATAAGAGTGAGTGGATGATGTTTGCTTGCCCAGTCTGGGGGCAGAGTATTGGTATAGCCCCACCACATGAGCTCTACTTGAAGAAAGACAGGAAGTGCTACTCATGAAAAGTGGGAATCTGTGATCACAGGCCTACCAATGAGTGTCCAAACATTCCATCAGGAAATCACATATGCAGAACATAGCTCTAAATCTCCCATCTCTAAAATGTCTTCTACTGCCTTTCACAATGTGGGATAAAAGGGCAAAATAATGAACTGAATGGTTAACTCATATC
>NC_056746.1:691811669-691844169 GCF_019279795.1 Protopterus annectens
TTTCATCTCATGTGTTTTCATGGCCGTAGCAGCAATTGTTGGTGTGTGTTGATGCTGTCTTTATTATACTAATATCACAGTTAGAGTCAATGATTGCCCACAGTCTATAGCCCTTCAGAAAGCTGTTTGGACACAGGATGTGTATGTCATTCATGACATCTATGACTTAATGGACAGGAAAGGCTCTAGAAGACAGTCCTGATGTATGGACCTGATATAGGTCACTACATATATTTCAACATATTTAGATCCCATGTATGTGATCCACTGATCTACCCACTTGGTGATATAGGTGTTTATGGCCACATTTGACAGAGCTGAGTGTGGATTTGTGTCAAATGCCTTGGTCTGGTCAAGTTGCACAGGATGATAGTGTTATCATCATGCATGCCCTTGATGATCTCTTTGAGTACATCTAACAGATGTAACAGACATTGATGTAGCATTAATAACTTAAACGTTTGTTGCATACAGCTGGGATATTGCTAGTGTCTATTTCGAAAAGTTCCATGATGACATGCTGGATTATCTCACAGATGAGGAAATTCAGGATGTGTCTACACATGCATACATCATGTGGTCTCCTCCCCAAAACTCAGATAGATCATGTTGATGTACACCCTTCTACTGGAACATAGTCCATGTGGAGGGTGTGTTGAAGTGTGTATTCAACTGTGTCAGGTAGGTGTATGCTCTGAATTATGCTATAGATGATCTGTGATGTTGTCTCAGCCCTTTGATTCTGGGTGATAGGCCTGGATGAAGGTAAGACAGTGCATGCTGCCTATCTTGATCTGGCCTAGGATTGGGCACAATCCCCCTTGCAGGGATTATTTTGAAACTCTCACAGCTGAGGATTAACCCTTATGTCACTAGATGGTTAACTAATTAGCTTATTGACGGAACACATAATGTGAAACTGGATGAATCAACCTCTACCAGTAGAGCTGTAACCATTGGCATATCCCAAGGATCTGTGCTTGGCAGTTTACTGTTTGGAATCTATTTCTCAACAGTCCAGGCTAAAATATGTGGCCTTTGGCTTACCAAGTTTTGCTGATTCTTGCATACTGAGTACAATTATTGAGTCCACCAATGAAGATAACATACTACAGGATAGTCAAATTATTGGTGCCACAGCCACATGGTCTAAACATAAATACAAAAAGGTATCATTATTTGGCATTCTGCAAAGTGAAATTCCCCACTAATAAGGGTTGCCAACTTTTCATGTAAAAAATTCTGGACATGTATGTGAAAGCAAAATGCATGCAGAATAGAAGTGTGCATTAACCTCCCCTTGAGGGGACTGTCACACAATATTACTGTGTGCAATCAAACATATTCTTGTGTTCTTCAATGTCATTGGCAGTGTCCCTTAATTTTGGACTGTTCAGAAAAATTCTGAACAGTTGGCAACACACGCATTGACAACACTCCCCTATGATGAAACTCAGTGGTGCAAGACCTGGGAACATATGTAGATAGCAATCTGAACATCGACCACCAAGTGTCCACAGTGGTATGGAAAAGCTACTTTTTGCATCTCATAAGCCAGGCCATCATATGAAGATCTGAGGATGATATAATGGCACTGTACTTGAACCTCATCAGAACACTAATAGAGTATAATGCTCCCTTTTGCATGTACCTCGCGAGACATCTGTAGCAGTTGGAGAGACCACAGGAGTTTCTTAACAACAAAATACAGGGCCTACAAACTATGCTATGATGTCTGTGGATAGAGTGAAAGTCCTGTCACTGTATTCTGTACCATATAGGATGAGGTGACTTGTGCCAGGCCTACAGGCCAGTCTCTGACCCTGCCCTGATGAGAATACCACAGATCTGCAAATCAGCTATAGCTGATGACATCAGCAGAGTCTGGTGAGGAGAAAATGGTAATAGCAGTGTCCCACATGCTGGTGTAAAATGCTGTCTCTAATATCAAGCAATTACACACACACACACACACACACACACACACACACACACACACACACACACACACACACACACACACACACACACACACACACAGAGCAGTTGAGTGCAGTGAAAACAGTACCCCTGTCTATCTAAGTGGAGTACCACAGGGTTCAGTCCTGGGTCCTCTCCTATTTGGTATCTACTTCTCTGAAGTGCAGGCCAACACAGAAGGTCTTTGGCTAACAAATTTTGCAGATGACTGCAAACTAGGAGCCATAATCAAAACTCCTAACAATATGGACAAACTACAAAAGGGCCTCACTGAGACACATACCTGGTGTCAAAGCCATGGCCTGAAGCTCAATGTCAAAAAGTGTATTGTCATCCCCCTTTGGTAAAAACTCTGTTCCCATGAACTACCACATAGCTGGTAGTCTACTTAATGCCGAAAATGTGATAAGAGACCTTGGGCACAGGTGGACTGTAGTCTCTCCTTTGATAATCACATCGCCACAGTGGTCAGGAAATCCTTCTACATGGCTCATCTCATCACAAAAGGATTCTCATCCAGAAAAAAAGAGGTCATTGTTCCCCTCTACTCATCACTCATTAGACCCATTATAGAGTACAACACCCCTTTTGGTATGTACCTCACAAGACATCTGCAACAACTGGAAAGACCACAGAAATACCCCACAAAGAGGATTACTGGCCTCAAACAGATGCCCTATGCAGACTGTCTCAAAAACTACAGCTTTACTCCATCACATATCGCCTACTCAGAGGTGATCTCTGCCTAACATACAAAGCTATGTCAAACCCAGAGCTGTTGGACATGCTCCACTTAAAGAAATCTCAATACCTCTGAGCTCCATGCTCTAGGGACCTAAACCTTGTCACCACAATAAACAGAACATGCTGGAGGGATAGATTCCTGTCCCAGAGACTTCCCATACTCTGGAACAGACTACCTATTTATGTCAAACAGAGCTCCTCATTAGCACTCTTCAAGAAAAATCTTGATGATTGGATGGGAAATGGGAAATTCACCCCGGGGATCACTTCTGTTGCTCTGCTCGACAGGGGCACAGGAAAATAATTTTCTTGGGTGGCGAAAGCCAGGGTACATTTTTTGGCTAGGCTTGTATGGGCCCTAGGGCCGATAGCCTAGTACCTACCTATGAACATATGAACCTATGAACCAACTAGAGAACCCAGGGGTTTACTATCATCTCTGTGAATTACATTCTGTCGGCAGTTATGCTGCTGAAAATCAGAATGTCATTCACAAAATAAAAAGTGTATTAGATAGTTGAATACACTTATGTGACTCGCATAAGTGTGTTTAACTATATGTATGAGATCGCAGTACAGTGGGGATTGGAAATTCATCCATATCCCCACTGTAGTGCAATCTTGGAGTTGGAATATATTAGTAGCAGGGGGGTGTAGGGGTGCTGGGGGCTTGCCTCCCTGCAAAAACGTGATATGTCATATAGGAGTTTGATTTATATCAGCTCCTATACAGCTATCATATCACATTTTCGGCGACAATGATGACTCAAATGTGTCGATTATTTAGGGCAACATTGTGTACGCTCAAAATGTTTTCTTTCGGTTAACTTTTTGTTATTTCAAATGGCAAATTTTTGCCATTCGAAATAACGATAGTAAACCAAACCCAGGACTTTATGCAAGTGCCACAGTACAAGTCTGACTTTTACTAGGCTGCAGGCCTACTTATAATGGATGACATCAGTACTGGATGTTGGAGAGAAGACTTTGGGAGGCCTGCATGAAATGGATGTGTAGGCTTGTGCAAGTGTCAAGATGGTTTAAGCTCTCTGTGTTACCAGATTGATGAGTGTGCAATTAGTGGTATGTGGTGTTTGTGTTCCAATGTTCAGGTATAGTGTAAGAGACAGCTTTACAAACTATATGCAAACAGGTGTCCACATTATTACAAGTATATGAAAATCTGACTGTGAATTGCCATTCTAAAGATGTGCATGGTATATCATACAACATTTGTTATCAATGTATGTAGTATAGTTGATATATTTGTCAACAAGTACTGAGAGACTAGGGTTGCAGTACATTGGGGGAGGTAACACATGGCTCCATTGTACATATGTGACATATTCTTAGATAGGACATTCATTTTTTATACTTCCACATGTAGTTTCCTGGAACAAAGACTAAATGTACAGTAAACACAACTAATACATGCTGTTATTTACTTTGCATATCATAATGGTGAGCAATGGCTGGCAAAGTGTTTGCACATGGAGATACACATTTCTACTGCTTTCCCTGTTGGTGCATAGTTAAGCAGTGCACAAACATGAAGCCCATTGCTAAAATTATGAGACTTAGTACTGAATGTGTGAAACACACCTATATCATAGCTGACTCTGTGGCAGCAGATGT
This sequence comes from Protopterus annectens, assembly GCF_019279795.1. Lineage (NCBI taxonomy): Eukaryota > Metazoa > Chordata > Ceratodontiformes > Protopteridae > Protopterus > Protopterus annectens. The sequence goes on from NC_056746.1 coordinate 691,816,029, forward strand.
AAATGCATTGGTACCTTTCATTTTGAGCCCAGATGATACTGGGTTTGAATCCAGGTGTATGTAATACTTTTAAATAAATAGTGATAATGCAATGAAATTATTCTTTATACTACATTCACCATGTGTTACTGTCTTTTACCTTAGCATGGCATGTTTAAGTGGCATTACTTGGATGTAAAACACACCACTGAAGAGCCATTCATTGTTGCTTGGCATTGAAGAACAATGCCAAACTCCGGTTAAACATTAGAGGTCAAAAAAGTGAAGTGCTCCACTGGTTTTCTTGGTACTTATGTGTGTTGTGTGTGATTCCATTTTTTGACCATATTATAGGTGTTAATATTAGATAGTGAAATGGGGGGCAAGCAGGGGGAAGAACAAAGAGAAAGAAATACAGGAATGTGCAGGAGGGAGGTAGGAAAGAGCCATAGCTATCCATCTCCACAAATAGGTGTGACAACAAAAGCAATGACATTGTTTAGCCAATTGGACCAAATCAAGTGTATCAAGAAGACACACTTGCAAAATGGAGACCTATGTATAGGACATTTTTTTTTTGGTGGCACAGCTGCCCCCCCCCCCCTTTATTTTTAATTCAGTAAGAGAGGAATAGAGGAATGCTAGATAAGGGATGTTGATATATCTGGGTCAGTAAGTTGGGTAGGTGAGGAAGCAAATGCAAACAAATAAGATAAACAAGACAAGTCACAGGGATGGTGAGGGACACAAAAGTTTGGGAGGACTCCATGATTTGGATGAGGGAGGGGACAATGCAAGCTCATAGCCATCAAACATGAAGACAGTGAGAATCTAGTCCTCATGCACAGGATTGTAATCACTATCCCCTTACTCCACTGGTTGCTGGAGTGCTTGATGTCTTTTCCTCCTACAGACCATGAGGGAGAGCAGCTTCTCCATCTGGAGTAGTTGTCCACCAATGGTGCAGTGCACAACCCTATGCACCAACCCTGGCATCTCCTGGCAGATGATGAACTCCCCACCTCCACCACTACTCCCAGAGTGTATCTCAGCACCAGCTGCTGGGGCAGTGCTACTTGAGGGTACAGGTAGTGGAGGGGCAACAGAGGCAGTGCTGCCAAGTTAGTTATCAGATGTTCTGGGTAGGGATGCTAGAGCCAGTGGAGTGGGAGCAGGCTGACCCACTGGGGCTGGCCTACCTCACTGTGCAGTGAAGCAGTTTGTAATTGGTTATAGATGGATGACATGTAGATGTTTTGATGACACATAATAGAAAATAAAAAAGATATAAGGGTTGGTGTGAGAGAAAGAAAGACATAAACTTAATACGATCATATGTGGCATATAATACACTATCACAATTCTACAACTATTTTATCTGAACTATTATCTTTAAGTATATGTCCTATCAACTACAAAGTATAATTACAGATTGCTCAAAGTAATCTTTCAAGGTGCATATATTGCACATATACTTGGTCCAAGTGCACTGATTACAATTAACAGCAGGTCTTTTATGCCACTTGTATAGAGTTTAATTTATGTAATATTATGAAAAAAATGCTGTATTGTACAGTTGCTACTCATGGTATTTGAACCCACAACTTCTGACCACAGTCTTCCATTTGACTCCTAAAGTCGGTTTGTGCTACAGACTTGTGCATGAATATTTGCTTTTGCAGTTAGGATATGCATGCTCACTTTGCTACTACTATATAGAAAACAAAAAAAAAAATCTATCACTAACTTTAAAAGCTATGATAATACTTCTGCTGTACTGCATATATACCACTTGCCTCCCTCAGTCTCTCCAGATGTTCAGCATGAGCCTGCTGATTCAACTCAATTTCAGCATTAGCTTTGCAAAGAAAAGAACAGGAGAGCATTATACACACCAGTCTTGCCTATATTTAGCTTTCTATGTATTAAATATTCTCTTTATTAACATGCTTACACAACTGTGGGATGTCACCAGTTTGAAACTCAGTCAACCACTGGTTGATTATATCCCTCTTGTGCCTTTTTAGGTCATTGAAGTGGTACCTATACTGTTCTTTAGTGCATGGGATGCCAGTTGCACTGGATGCAGCCTTAGTGAAACAACTCCAAGCCTCAGACTTGTACTGAAAGCCAGAATAGTCACTCTGTAGAAGTCTTTGGCTGTGGTGCTTTACTGGACTCCTGGACACCCCAGCTCTGCAGTCTAAACTGGGCACCTTCCCCTCTAATGTCAGACATGTCTAATACCAAAAGTAGAGCACTGACAAATGATGATTTCCTGTCAGTTCCTGTTATTGCATTTACTGCTAGTGTGCAAACCTGAGAAACAATGCCAACCATGTTTTTGCAAAGTTAAGCTGACAGCAGCAATGCCAAGAAAGGAACAAATCAGTTTTTGAAATTGGAAGGTTAATCTGACACTTGTCATTAGTTTGAGGGGTGTCTCCTGCTGTAACTGTTAGGTGAGTTAACTTTGCAGACATGCACTGGGGGCATAAATTCCATTAACTATTGCAGTTTTGTTTTGGCTTTATACACTGATAAAATTGATTTTTAAAGTGTGGGATTCAAACCTATGCATAACAGACAAACATTTTCTTGCACAGTGATGATTTTCCATTATTGCCATAGAAGAAGTGCAGCCTATATGTAGTCATGAATCGTTCATAAATACTGCTGACAATTTTAGGTGTTAACCATGTATGTGTGTGACCTGCCAATGTTCTTGCATACAGATTCATTTATGTATACATCCTATATAAGTGTGAAGGCCATCCAAGTCCAAATAGCAGAAGTGGAAACCTCAAAAATGCCTCACTCATACACCGGGCACCTACAGACACTGTCATGTAATAAAAGAGACTTAAAACTAACCAAGCTGCCCCTTGGGTCGGGTGGCTCTCCGCCCCCATAACAAGAAGTGGAAACCTCAAAAATACCTCACTCAGGCACCAGGCACCAATGGGCACTGTCCTCTAACTAACTAGACATAACACTAATTAAACCAAACTGCCTCTCAGGTCAAGAGGGTCTCCACACCCCATAACAAGAAGTGGAAACCTCAAAAATACCTCACTCATGTACCAGCCACCCATGGACACTGTCATGTAACCAAAGAGACTTAAAACTAAATAAACCAAGCTGCCGCTTGTGTCAAGTGGGTCTCTGCCTCCATATCAAGAAGTAGAAATTTCAAAAATACCTCACACATGCACCGGGCACCCACTGATACTGTCCTGTAATTAAAGAAACTTAAAACTAATTAAACCAAGCTGCCCCTTGTGTCAAGTGGGTCTGCCCCCACAACAAGAAGTGGAATCCTCAAAAATACCTCACTCATGCACAGGGCAGCCATGGACACTGTGCTGTAACTAAAGAGACTTAAAACTAATGTAGGTGCTAAACTTCAAATTGTATAGACAATAAAATACCTTAACTGCACTAAATTAAACAAGTGGTGAGTGTGTTTGTACATTCTGTGGTATAGTTCCTTACATAAACCACTGTACTGATGAGCTCATTGACAGGAAGCAACAATTGGATAACCCTCTCCAGTAAGTGTTTCCCTCAAACCACAGTCTATTTTCTTTTGAGAAAAATGTAAATCTATAAAAGAGCAAATCATTACAGCTTTAATATTATACCCTTTTAAGAAATTCAAGGTAAAATTAGATAATGTCTACACTTGCCTTAATTTAACAGTTAAGTAGAGTGACTGTGCAAAGTAATATAGCTTTTCCTAAGGTTCACTGAATGGTTTCTAATCCTCTTGCACATAACAAACAGTGTCTGCAGAGTTCAATCACCCATTGGCTATCCATAACCATAGCCAGTCTTATACAGCTTACTTCTTCCTAATTGATACACTTGCACATATGACTGTCATTTATTTAGCTCTCCTATGCATCATTTAACTTATTGTACTAGGCTATAACCTATCTTGACACTGCATGCCCTTCCCTGACTCTTACAGCTTCAGCAGAGCTATTACTTACTAGTCATAGCATTACCTTTGCTCTTGACTGGTCACAGTACATGTTACCTTAACCTAATGCTCTCTTACATGTTTTTATTTTTTTATTTTCAGTAAACCAAGCTGCCCCTCAGTTCAAGTGGGTATGCCCCCACAACAAGAACTGGAATCCTCAGAAATACTTCACTCATGCACCAGACAGCCATGGACACTGTCCTGTAACTAAAGAGACTTAAAACTAATGTAGGTGCTAAACTTCCAACTGTCTACACAGTAAAATACCTTAATTGCACTAAATTAAACAAATGTTAGTGAGTGTGTTAGTACATTCTGTGGTATAGTTCCTTACTCAAACCACTGCACTGATGAGCTCATTGCCAGGAAACAACAGCTGTATAAATCTCTCCAGTAAGTGTTCCTCCCCAAACCACAGTCATTTTGTTTGAGAAAAACTTAAATCTATAAAATAGCATACCATTACCTCTCCTCTTCATTTGTACCTAACCCCAGCTTTAATATTATATCCTTTTAAGAAATTCATGGTAAAATTAGATAATGTCTACACTTACCTAAATTTAGCAGTATAAAATAGGGTGACTGTGCAAAGTAACATACCTATTCTTAAGATTCACTTATTGGTTTCTAATCCTCTTGCACTTCACAAACAGTGTCACAAACATTTTAAATGTGTATCAAATGTAAACTATTTGATTAATTTTAGCAGTGGCTTTCAGCCAATCCCATTGCTCTGCATCTGCAGATAATCTGATTTTAGTCACCAACAATATTTTTCTTATTGTACAGTAGACTATCCACAATCACCAAACTGCCATGTGGTAAGCATTTCTGCTTTTGTGCTCCCTCCATCTAAGTTATGTTTCACTGTTAAAGGTATTCCACTCTGTTTTAAAACCCAACTTTTAAGTAACATATCCTTTTTTACTGGTTTTAATATCTCATTGATTGTTTTTGAAGACGGTTGCACAGAGGGCCCAGTTAGACCCTTCCTTTCACGCTCACTTCACTCAGGCTCTCTCTGCTCCCTTACCCTACCCCTATTCCCATCCATCCCCACATCAATTACATTTATCTCTAACCTCTCCCCTCCCATCTACTTCATGGTACAGCCACCACTCACATCCAATTACCAATCTAAACTCTCACAAACTTATCCATTATCCTATCTCCAACCCCAGCTAATTGCAGCACAACTTCCTACCATATAACCTTTTAGATACTATGTACTTCCTCTATGACTGTTACAATACCTTCTGCTTCCTTTCTTACCCCACCTTCCTTATTTATTATCCTGCTCTTCTCTTTCACTAACACACTCTCCATTATCAAATAAACTATTACTACTTAGTGCTGCCCCCGTTCAATTAAAAATATCACATCTCAAAGAATTTCTAAACATCTTCATGCTAACCCAACAGATCTTAATACATCTAAATTTCTCCTTAGTGACACACTTTATATCCTATCGTTACCCTCTACCCCTTCCCCAAAGTAACCAAAAGGTAATTATTAACTCTCCTACACTAAAGCAATCAACACACTTTCAAATATCTTCTGGCATCTTCAACATCAACATCCTAGGCAAACATAATATTAAAGTGCTACCACCCAAAATAACTTCAAAAATATCACATTTAGATACCACAGACATATATGTAATCACATCAGAACAATAGCAAACATTGCCAAAACCTTTTTACAATGTGGGGACATACCCCCAAATCATGGACCTAGCACCCTTACTTTATCCAATTCTCAAACACCACATATACTTAATATACCGCACAAAAACACTGACTTATTGTTTCTAAAGTTAAATGTTAGAAGTCTGGTTAATAAAGTTCATGGACTAGAGGCTATCCTATCACATTATTCCCAAGAAATAGCAATGCTAACAGTGACCTGGCTTAAACCCCATATCTCAGACAATGAAATTACACCTTCAGGGTATAATATACTTCAGGCAGACAGAAATGACAAAAGAGCAGGTGGACTAGCTATACATTTTATAAACAGCATAACTGTAACACTTCTAAATCTACAAATAACTACCCTTACTAATACTAACCTACTTCTTGCCAAATTACAAATAAATGCTAACAAGCACATAACTATATTAGCCGTTTACATCCCACCAGGTGATAATATTTCCAACACTGAACACATCCTTCAATGTATCTTCAATAACAATAACCCAAGCAACTATTATCATGGTTGATCTTAATATTTACTGGTTTACCTGTAACTCTAACAACCCTAGCAACCACATTCATCTCTATGGCTTCTCACAAATTATCTGGTTCCCTGTCAGAATACACTCAAAATGTAACAAGCACTCCATTCTTAACTGGGTCCTAACAAACACTTCCATTATAAAAATGCTGGCTGTTTATCAGACAACATTAGTGATCACATATCTACCTACCTACTCGGACAACACATTAACCCTACTAAGCACATTATATATCATCAAATATGTAATAAGAAACATCTTAAACCACAGGAACTAACATACACTCTAAAACACTGTAACTGGAGCCCACTGAAGCATTTACCTTTAGATGCAGCAGGTAAACATTTTAATAATACTTTCCTCCATATACTCAACAGTATGACACCCCCTAGAACAGTTCACATCAAAGTAAATTCTGTCCTATGGCTTACTACTGAAACAAAAACCCTCCTTAAGCAAAGAGACGAGACCTGGATCTCCTAGCATACTAACAAAACTCTACCTGATTGTATAACTTACCAACAACTCAGGAATAAAGTTAAACACCAAATCAAGCTAGACAAAAAGAACTATTATACTAACATGCAAATAAAGTATCAAAATAACCCCAAAAATTCAGGCTACAATCTAAAACATACTCAGTCCCAGACAAACCACAACCGTCTTCACCACTTTACCAAATAACTCAGAAACCACCACTGAACAATTTAACAAATACTTTACAGAAAGCATTATTGCACTAATCAAAGATAACTCAACCTACTAACAACTAACAATTTAAATAACAATAATAATACTTCCTTTCATTTCAACCCACCCCCACCAAAACCATAGAAAAACTCCTAAAAAATTGTAACCAAGTACAACTGCAGCTGATAACTTGCCAGCAGAGTTCCTAAAAATTGAAGCTGAGGTTATATCTTATCCCATATCAATACTGATTAACCTCTCGATTTCTGAAAACGTTCTTACAATCTATAAAATTTCTTATATTATCCTCATAAATAAAGGTGGTAAATACTCTGAACTAACTAAGTATTGCCCAATAGCTATCCTATCCTCACTTTCAAAAATCCTGGAGAAATTTATACATTCCCAACTTATGAGATATCTCATATCCAATAACTTACCTACCATCTCCTAACATGGATTTAGACTGTCCCATAGTACAACACTGCTGTACTTAGCTTCACCAACACTATACATCAATACAGGAGTGAGGGAAGCATAGTCTCATCAGTTTTCTTGGATATGTCTAAAAGCTTTGACACAGTCTCCCACAACAAACTTCTAACTGCTCTCTCAGACTTAAAGATACAACCTTCATGTATCTCATGGTTCCATAGTTATTTAACAGGTCATCTGTAGGCATTTAAGTGGCAATATAACCTCTCCACACTTCTCCCTATTACCCTTGGGGTTCCACAGGGATCCATACTTGATCCTCTTCTCTTCAGTATTTTCACTAATAACCTCAACTCAGCCACCTCACTTCCCGCCATTATCCAATATGCAGATGATTCAACATTAATATGCGCAAAAAAACCCAGAACTTATGATATTTCAACCTACCAGACCACTAGATCACACAACAATTCCACATCACCGCTAATAACAACAAATAAAGTACACCTGAACCATCAACCAAACTACTAAGAGTCATTGTAGATGATAAGCTAAGACCTGACTTGCATATATCACAAACAATTAAAAAAGTTCACAAAAAAAGGGCACCCTTTACAGAAACCAAAATTTTTTAACAGACTCCTCAAGAGCTGCTTTAGTCAGAGCCCACCTACTAGCAACTCTATTATATGCTTCACCCTTCTTTATCAACCTCAAAAAAAAAACAGATGATTTAACTTGAATACATGCTATAAAAATAGCTAACTTTGCCACTGTATCTTTACACAGGTCACATCACATCACTGTCTAACCATCTAAAAACTCTCCTGGCTTGAACAAATTCAGCTTCTTGCATACAACCAATTAATGATGGCCAATAAATTACTCAATAACCCTGAAAAAAACTCTAGCTCTACAAAGCTTACTACAACCTTAGTCTAGTACGTGAACACTACAATAATCAAATAAAGTTTTACTACAAGTCTCTAAAACTAACAACACTGCAGGAGACTCCTTATACTCTTCCTATATCTCAAAAACCTGGAATACCCTCTCCCATAATATTACAGCTGACAACATACACCAGTTTTAAAAACTACTCAAAACTTATCTAACTGACACTTGGCTCTGCTCATGCAACACCCCTGGCTGATCTCCTGTTATCATAAGTACACTCTCCATTAATTATTCAGCCTGTATCTTGCACAATGAGCTTATTTGTATTACAATTTTTCTTTTTTTCTTTTTATTCTTAAATGTGCAATACATCTAGAATTGTTTTCCCTTTGCAAATGTAAATGAATACTCATAGGTTCAATGTTAGTAATATCACCATGTTAAGTTCCATAACTGATGTTGTACCTACTGTTAGACTTGCTGCACCTACTGTAACTTATGTTTAATATATTGTTTGCCATGCTGCATTTACTGTTACTGATGTTGTATGTACTGTCACTTTTTGTGGAGCTTTTCTTCTCAGGCCTCCACTGAAAATGGGCTCTGCCCAGTAGGACTTTCTCAATAAACAAATGTAAAATCAATCAATCAATCAATCAATCAATCAATCAATCAATAAACAAATATACATACAGAAATATAGTAGACAGTATACTGTCAGTCATACATCTGAAAATACAGTAAGGGTGTCTTATCCCTTATACATATAATTCATATAAGCTCCACTATTTAAATATAAGTGGTATTGAATATAATGTGAACTGGAACAACAGTAAACATGTCTGGAATGTCCTGTATTAGAACCTAGGACCATGTGTATGACAGCCCTACACTTATACCTATTGCCACAAGAATGTTGACATTGGACTTGCATATATTTCTGTTCATTGCTACAAAACTGGACTGCCACAACAATAAAAATATGTTGCAATTTCTGTATTTGAACCCAGGCCCATCTGTATTACAACCCTGCACTTAAACCTGCTGCCACAGGATTAGTTAAATAGCAGCTGCATACTTCCCTCTTCATTTCTTAAATTTTGTGTGTTAATCATCTTGCAATGCTACTTAGCATGTTTGGGCAGTGGTCAACAGAATTAATAGAATGTACCTATTTTAAAATATTGACTGTCTGTATTCTGTCTGCAGAAGCTCAATGGCTGCAGGTGTTGGGGAACCTTTCTAACCGCATCTCTATGTATACCCTTTTTGATGTTTACACCATCTACACCCTGTCTGTAGGTGTTCTGCTTCCTGCATGAGCTAGTAGTCCAGGTTTGCACACTGCTAGGCATAATGCAAATGAGATAAGCACAGCTAAACCTGGTATTCATTGTGTTTCTGTCTTTCCCCTTGTTTGTGCTAAGCCATTCACTGCACAAACACTGGCAAAAGGAAAATAAGTTGAAATTAAGAATAGCAAGCTATGAAATAAACAGTACAACATTTTTCTTGGTACACATTAAATATTTTTAGAAAGCTCTGGATTTGAAGACTCACTCCAACAAATCTTCAGAACATAGTGTCTTATCCCCTTTTGCCACACAAACAGCTTTGCAGCAGGGAACGGAAATCATACTGCATACAGCCAACTACAACATCATCCACAGTACTAGCAAAACATGATAGTTGTTTGTACATGTTTTACTTTCAGATGTAGTGCACTAAGTGATCACACATCCATGTATGACTATCACTTGTAGAGATGCAGCTCTGTCTTCTCTCTGTGTTTGTTGCTCATTCGTGTCTTATCTAAGCAGTATTCTGAGACATGAAGTCCGTAAGGCATTCTGTGTCATTGTTCTGAGAATGTGTGAGACTATTAAATGCCAATAATATATAGTTGTCAACAAATGAAAGGGAGGTTGGATATTACTGAACAGAAACTGAGAAATGTGTGCTGCTTACTTACATTTAAAGTCTTGATATAATTATTACTTCTACCCTTTGTAAGTTAACCTGGCTGGCACACCCACTGGCAGTACGGCAGTCTAAATTGCTGTTGTATTTTATGTTTCCCTACCAGTTATCATTCACAGTTGCAATGCATTAGTAACAAACACGGAGGGAGTGCCTACACTATGTTTACATGTGCTACATGGAGCCAAGCATTTGGGATTCAGCAATTCTATTGAGTTCACACCTCATTTGCATATTCACTGTGCTCATAGCCCTGAATCTACACCATTAAAAGTGAACCATGTTAGCTAAGGATTCTGAGGGTGAGGAGACTTGTTTATGTGGCTAACACAGAAGAGGATATTACTTTGGGATATATCTACACAGAAGACTACAGACCTAGATAAGGTATGCTTGCATTTTTCAGCTATATACTGCATCTGCTGAAATGTCATTAAGAAAAATCTGTTTATATATATTTATATTTTAGCAAATGTTACTTTCATCTGGATGCATTTCTTAGAAGTGTATTGATGGCATGGGCATATTTGTCAGGGCATTTCACTTTCTAGATACACAACCTTATTAAGTATCATCACAAGTGCTAATGTTACAACTGTGTTTCTGTGTACACTCTTCTATTATTATTTCCATGAAATGTAAATGTCCTATATTGTCAATGACACAGGGGTGCTATCCTTCTAGGATGGACCATACACACCTCTAGGGGAGTGCTGGCCACAGGTAGACATGACTGGCAATAGCTTAAAATGGAATATTCTCTGTTAAATCTGTGCACGTTTCAGGGACAGTTCATTTGATGGCACTTTTAGCATTTCATTGATAGTTTGTTAGCAAAATGTGTTATTTTCTTGTTCTTTTGGGGGTGGGGGAGCAAAGTTGCATTTCTGTGTGACAAAAACAGGATATTTTGCTATTGCTACTCTCCTTTTTTGGATCCAAACTTGATGTGTGTATGATTGTAGTATGTTATAACTACACAATTCCTTTTTTATATTTCATTATCTCGACTGCTTTATGTTTCTCAAGTGGGTAATAGTGAAATACTACCTTTTGATGTGTTATCTGGAAAGAGGACTTTTAGTTATGTGATACTTACGTGTATTATCCTTCTGTTGTGCTTTATGTCACCTAGGACTATGGCACCCAGGTGTCCCAATCCCTTCACTAACCTTGAGTATCAGGTCATTTTGGAAGCTTTTAAGTGACATGGTGTCTTTCTGCTTGAGAAGGGAACATGGAGATATGGCATGCAGAATGTAAATTTGGCAGCAGATAGCGCTAATGTGAGTGCAGTAGGTGGCCATAGCATCACATATGACTAGCTGCACCATAGCGCCACTGACATGATTCCATCTGCATGGAGGAGAGCAGCTGCAGTGGCCTGTGATCAGATGGGTACTGGGGGGGCTGCTACAGACCCACCACTAACAACAAATGAAGAGTTTCTCCCTACTGTCAAGGATCCAGACAGCTCCCTGGAATGTGAAGAACAGCATGAAATTAAAATTGGTGCTGCTGTTTTAGGGAAAGCAAGTATGTCCCAGGAGGAGCTTCCAGGTAGGCTTATGTATCTCAATTGTTAAATACTCTTGTATAGTAAAATACTGACAGCAATACATAAGTTCTGTTTAATAATCAATTAATGAGGGGGTTGTAGATTTATACAGTCAACAACACATTCAGATTGATTACACTTGGGCTTAAGCTGCACTTGTCATCCAGGCTCTTGTTAAAAGTACTGTTAATGGACATATAAAAGGCAAAAAGTTTTAAGTCCTTGTATTACTGTTAATTATGCTTTCCTTACATTTTGCTTAACTTCTTCCAGGACCATCATCCATGAGAAGCATAGCATCATCTGTACATGGTAAGCCAAATATTCTTTGTCAGTAGTGATGAGCATTTCAAAGAAATACATAATTTATCTGTATGTGTGATGTGGGTGTTGTGTACATTGTTGTACTGTCTGCAGCAGTGGCACCACTGCTAGTTTGTTAGCATACATTTGACTCAAGTAGTGTAGCTATTAATTTCTTTCCTGTGTTTGTTGTTTATTATCACAGGTGATACTGACAGTGGAAGTGTAGGACTCTTACCACCAGATGTCAGAGTATTAGCAGACTCTGATAATGATGGTGGCCAAACAGAAGCACAGTCAGAGGGTGCAGAAGTTGAATCTGGCACTTAGGTTGACATTCAGACATCCCCTGTAATTCCATCAGATACAGCCAGTAGGCCTATGCCAACCCATTCCAGTGAGCTCTCAGATATTGGATAGGTGGAAGATGAGACCCTTGATCAGGAAAGTGTAGTTACTTTGGCTTCGGTAGCTGTTGACTCTGGCCATAACCAAAGTGTGGGCAAGGGGCCATGCAGAAAGGTTGTTAGGGGTGCTCAGAGGAGGCCTGCTGTCTATCAACCACCTGCTTCAGGTTTGTCTTCCTGTTACAATTGATGTATGTTTAGGGCCATCATGGAGGCACAGGCATGTTCCCATAGGTCTTCCAGAGAAATGCTTAGGGTTGTAAATGTGGCACAGGTTGACATGTTTGACTGCCTCCACCAAGTTGCCGATTCAATAGATCTGATGAGTAACATGTTGGAACATGCAGTGTCTGTAATGGAACATCTGCTGTGAGGGGGACTGCATCCTCATAGCTGTAGGTCAGCCACATAGGTTCATAGGTTCATAGGTAGGTACTAGGCTGTTGTCCCTAGGGCCTATATAAGCCTAGCCAAATGGTACCCTGGCTTTTGCCACCCAAGAAAATTATTTCCTGTGCCCCTGTCAAGCAGATCCACAGAAGTTATCCCCGGGGTGAATTTTCTATCTCCCATCCAATCATCAAGATTTTTTTGAAGAGTGCTAATGAGGAGCTTTGTTTGATATAGATAGGTAGTTTGTTCCAGAGTATGGGAAGTCTCTGGGACAGGAATCTATCCCTCCAGCATCTTCTGTTTATTGTGGTGACAAGGTTTAGGTCCCTAGACCATGTAACTCAGAGGGATTGAGATTTCTTTAAGTGAAGCATGTCCAACAGCTCTGGGTTTGACATAGCTTTGTATGTTAGGCAGAGATTGCCTCTGAGTAGGCGATATGCGACAGAGTAAAGCTGGAGTTTTTTGAGACTGTCTGCATAGGGCATCTGTTCGAGGCTGGTAATCCTCTTTGTGAGGTATTTCTGTGGCCTTTCCAGTTGTTGAAAATGTCTTTTGAGGTACATACCAAAAGGGGCGTTGTACTCTACAATGGGTCTAATGAGTGATGAGCAGAGGGGAGCAATAACCTCTTTTTTCCTGGATGAGAAACCTTTTGTGATAAGGTGTGCCACATAGAAAGGTTTCCTGACTACTGTGGCGATGTGATTATCAAAGTAGAGACTACTGTCCACCTGTGTCTCAAGGTCTCTTATCACACTTTCGGTGTTAAGTAGACTACCGCCTATGTGATAGTTCATGGGTACAGAGTTTTTACCAAAAGGGATGACAATGCACATCATCTGCTTTTAGCCAACATGGCAGAGAGTGATCATGCTCCCATAGTTTCACTACTTCAACTAATCCATCGGTGGTTGAGCTGTCCACAACAAGAAGTGGCAGGCCATGTGGTTGTGGTCCTGGGCTTCCTTGTGAGAGGAACTTGTCTAGCACACACCATTCACATTCAGTTATCAACAGTGCATCTGATCAGTGGTGTGGGTATGCCAGTGCAACTCCTGGCAGAGCCAATGGTCGGGTACGACAATGATGAGCTGCCACTTCTATCATGCATGGATCACATCTGCCAATGTACCAAGATGTAGAGCTAGCACAGAGATTGGCTATGTTCATTCAGTCACTCGCACACCAATTTCACCTGAAGAACCCATACAGATGCACACACAACAGTTACATGGTTCAGCTGTGAAGTTTAAAGCTCATTTTTTCTAACTGCTCATTTGTTAATTTATCCGACAGTCTGCCAGCTTTTCATTCTTACTCACACATACTCACCAACCTCCCCCACCACACACACACACACACACACACACACACACACACACACACACACACACACACACACACACACACACACACACAAACCATCCTGTGCAAGTGAAGATGACTGTGCCATATCCTTGTTTTCTATATTTTGGATTCGGGGACACATAACATTTGTGTATGAGTGCTCAGAGTGCATAACTGACTTAGTGCTTAGTATATCTGCATTTGTGATGTTTTGTTAATTGTACCTTTGACACATTTTGGTCTTAGAAAGTTAGACAGTTGATAGAATCAATTTTTTTCAGTGTTTTTAATAATCGTATGAGGGTTGTGAAGTCTGAGACTGAAATATGTCTCATTACTTTCTAACTTCTCTCTGTAATGATTTTCCAGTACAAAAGTGTGATGTAAAACTGTGGACATTTGATGAACTTCAGTACTTTTGAGAGGTATGAATGTGTGAATATTTGATGCCTGAGGCCTACTACTTAATAGAGGACACATGTAGTCACATAAGTCTCTGTTGTCACATGTTAAAGTCATTTCTGTATAAATCACCCACCTTTTACTTGCTTACATTACTAAGTAACAACATGCAAGGATATACCATTCATTCGTATTATTAAACATTACACTCCAGGTTTAATATTTACCTTGTAAATCCAGCAAATGCAACAGTTTTAGTTCAGGACTGACATTTTCAGATGCTAGCAGTACATAGCTATTACATAGGTAAGTAAACCGTTGCCTGGCATCAATATTACTATATGTATGTGCATAGGATGAAGTTTTTAGCCCCTTGGATATTGAGTGAGTGTACTATGCATTGTCTCTTAGCCAATGCAAGGGCATAATTAGCATGCCTACATCTGTCTACACCCAGAGCATATGCTGGCTCTCCCTCTGACTCCACACTTGAGTGTGGCTGTGATGACCTTACCATTGATGGTGGGATGTGTACCCCTTCATCTTGTTGATCTTGCTGAAATTGCTTTCTCAGGGTGATATTGTGTAGAATGGCACAGATGGTGAATATTTCAGCGCATGGATTGTACTGCAGGGCTCCCTCAGATGTATCTAGACACTGCAACCATGACTTCAGCAGCCCAAGCACATGCTTTATGATATTTATGGTTTGAGCATTTGCCTCAGTATGGCATTCTTGAGTGGGTTTGTGTGCATTTCTGATGGATGTCATCAGCCACGGTTGCAGTGCATAACCTGCATCCCCCAGTTAATGACCCTGTGGGATATCCCCCCTAGTGAACATCTGATACAGTTGGGAGTTCCGTCAGATATGTGAGTCATGGTAACTGTCTGGGGTGCTAGCACACATGTTCAAGATGATTCCCTTCGTATTATACACAACTTGACAGTCAATAGAGTGGAAGCCCTTTCGATTTATGTAGAGCCTTCCCTGTTCCCTGGGTGGTGCCTTAATTTCTATACAGTATGTGTACAATTTCTGACATCCAGTACTTCAGGGTAGTGTGCTACAGGGTAGAACTGCATATTGCTGGCCCTGTCCTCTAGAGTACAGGGAAAATATATGTGCTCACTGGCATGTTGGAGCATAATATTCAGGAATTGATGGAGGATCCTGGATGCTTATGCCTGTGTCACCACTAGAGTGTCCCCAGTTGGTCTCTGAAGGGTTCCTGTAGCTAAAATTCTAAGTGCTACACATACCTTTGTCTCCACTGGTATGGGATAACCTCAGTTTCCCCTGGGTCCGAGTTGAGGATAATTAAGGTTGCAGAGTTCCTGCAGTTTGTCTCTGTCCACCCTGTAGTGCAGATTGTGAACACTTAAACTCTTCTCCTCTTTGGCCATGGTCTGTTAGCATCAGCAGCAGCATAGACTTCAGCCTGTTGCACATACACATGAATCAAAGCAACAGCAGCCCCTAACAGTCATTTTGTATAGATTCTTTTCCATGGCCTGTATTCCAGTAGGTTTTGGAATTCACAGGAAAAAAAACAGAACTGAATCTACATGGTTGCTTTGTAGCTTGTAGAATAACTCCCCCATCTTGGATTTGTTGATTAGCATACAGTTCAGCTGCTTATGCTATAGTTAGCATGCCACTTGTTTTCACAGCTGTACACACCGTTAGAGTGGCTTACTGAATCTAAAACAATGTACTATTGTGTGCAAGCTGTGATGTAAGTTCACCATGTGGAATTTATTGAATCTGCCCTACAGTGTTTCTAAAGTGAAGCCAAACTATCCAGTCATGCTTTGCTGATGAGGTCAATAAAATGACTGAAACATGCATATATCTCATGAGCTTCCATTATTGCAGGTTTAAAGTATCACAAAGTGAAAACTCTAGCTTGGCTCTCTCTCTCTCTCTCTCTCTCTCTATATATATATATATATATATATATATATTTAGTCACATATAGGCACACACATGGACCATGCACACATACACACATGTATGTATGTTCATTGATAACTCATGTCAATGAATCACAATTGATCAAAAAGTTAAGAAGTCTCTAAGCAGTATTTGATTGTGTCATTTGTGATCATAGGAGTTGTTAGGGAAGTAAATGTAGAGAATTATGAGGGAATTCATTAAGATACTAAGATCTGTATACCTTCATGTTCACATTACAGTTATCTTTTGGCATTCCACAACAGCCTTAACACAGTACTGTGCAGTGCTCCAGCATAAAGACATACAGCACCACAAGGTGCGGATCCACATCCATGTAGAATGATAGCCTGGGGGAGGGACATATACTAATAGTGTACTCTGCCCCCCAGAAGTGTCACCAGGAAAGCATCTACTTGCCAAGTGAATCATAAAATCACTTGCCAGTGGATATTAGCACAACCAGCCCCACCACACCATGGTAGTGAACACAACCAAATGGCCATTTTCAGCTACCTAACATAACCATGGTATGGGGATCAGGAAGTAACCATTATATATCAGGGACTACTCTGCCTTTATGTGCTATAATGGCACACACTTCTGCACAGGGATTGAGGGGTGATGGGACCCACTAGATGCCTACCAGAGAGTACACTAACTTTAACTGTCGGAATGACAGTGACCAGTACTGGGATTGGATGTGGGGGAAGCACTACACCTGGATTAATTCAAAAGTTATGTGCCAGACCAACACCAACATCAGTACAAGGATGGGAGAAGATGAAGCAATAGACACCACACTTACTTGCCATAATGACACCAACATCAGTACATTGATCAGGAGAAACACTTGCCACCATGGCAACTACAATTGTGCCACAATGGACTTAACTATTATGGTGATCAGGAGGGTGGGGGGCACATTAGCTATGAGATGTGCCAAAATGGCACTTCATCTATTACAGAGATCTTCTATCATGGGGATCAGTTGGTAAGGCAACCACAGGAAGGTAATCAGATCAGGGACAGTTAGAAAAATGAACCAAAAGACAAGTTGCAGGACGATGGAGCCTCTTTATTGAAACACGCTTTAGCGCTTTTGTCAAAGGTATAAATGACTTTTTAGAATGAAAAAAAACACACTACATTCTTTACTTATATAATAAAATAAAAAATCATGTTTTCAATTGATCAGTCAGCTTCAACCCAGCCTGTCTTAAAAAGCACAGTACCTATATTATTTCTGAACATACAGCAAAACATACAATATAGTTGAATTAAAATACTCTAAACAGAAAATGCTTTAAAAAGAAAATTCAGCTTTCATTTTTAAAACACAACTAATAGAAATCACATCACTGAGCCTTGAGGGTACACTGGCATTGAACCTAACTTGCCACTTTAGTTCTTTATACTGCAAAAATAAATCTAAGTGTCCCCCCTCTTGGACGCATTTCTACTTTTTCCAAGGCCATGTATTTAAAATAATGTTCTGGGTGGTTTTTATCATGTTTTGCAAGTGCATTCTTTTCATCTAGCCTTAAAATGTCATACTGGTGTTGGTAAATCCTCTTTCTAAATGGCCTCTTGGTCTTACCAATATAGAACATTCAACATACTTGACAAACTGCCATGTAAACCACCCCAGAAGTAAAACAATAACCTTTAATAGGGGTTTTAATATACTGACCAGTACTTATTCTTACACCTTCACCCTCTAAAATAACGTTACACTGGTGGCATCGTCCACATTTGTGCATACTCATTTCAGCTACTCTAACACTATTACTTTCCAGTAAATTTATAGACTATGGTAGGTTTTTCTCCTACTTCAGACCTAATATTTTGATTTGTTGAAAAAATACTCCAGTTATGTCTTATGACCTGTTCCCATAGAAACAAAGATTATATGGTAAACCAAGGCTCCTTTGTAATTGGTCCGTCTTTACACAATGTCAGTACCATTTCAATGCACACAAGACAAGGGTGCAGTATTTCTTAAGTCCTATTTCATAACTAGAGAATGTAGTGTTTTTTTTTCATTCTGAAGAATTCATTTATACCTTTGGCGAAAGCACTAAAGTATGTTTCAATAAAGAGGATCCATCGTCCTGCAGCTTGTCTTTTGGTTCGTTTTTCTAATTTCCTGATTTGGAGTGTATTCTTGTTGTAGGTCAGGGACAGTTATGATACCTGTGAGGTGTTTGTGTGTGTGTGTGTGTGTGTGTGTGTGTGTGTGTGTGTGTGTGTGTGTGTGTGTGTGTGTGTATTTGTGTTTTGTGTACTTGTTTGTGTGGGAGAGTGACTGGGGGGATTCCAATGCGTACAAGAGTAGACATTTTCTACCATGACGTGCACATCAGAAATGCAAATTAGTGAATAATGCAGTTTTTCCTTATATGTGTCTGTTAATTACAAAATACCACATTGCTGGAACAGGCTTGCACTCAGCCTTTGGTAAATGTAAATTGGGTGTGGGTGGATTGGTGATAAGTGAAAACAGGTGGCATTGCAACTACACTTTCCTCTGGCATTAATGACCATTTTTCTTTAAAATGTCATTTTAAAATGAAGTTGATATTAATTAATTAGATAGGTGTCTCTTGGTAGACATTCACCAGCATGTAAGAGTGTTATTGCCATACCTGTAACATCAAGCAAGTGCACACACACACACACACACACACACACACACACACACACACACACACACACACACACACATGCACACACACACTCAGTTGACTGCAGTGAGAATAGAACTGTTCCTATCTAAGTACACAGACTGCAGAACTCAGCACTTTATGCAAGCACCATGGCACAATTCTAACATTTACAAGACTGCAGGTCAACTTATGGTGGATGACATCAGCAGGGCAAGTTAGAGAGATGATTTTGGGAGGCTAGCATGAAATGGATGTATAGGCATTGTGCAAGTATCAAAATATTGTCAATCCATGTGATTGGAGCAGTAGCTGTATGACACACACTTCTGCTCTACTGAATAGATACACACAGAGTTGACTCCACTGAAAGCAGAACCCTACCTATCTAAGGAGCATATACTACATAACTCAGTACTCTATGCGAGCTCTATGGCTCAAGTATGACATTTACAAGTCTGCAGGTCAACTTATAGTGGATGACATCAGCAGGGCATGTTGGAGAAAAGATGTTGGGAGGCCTGTATATGTTCATTTATTCATAGGTGCAAGGGGTTACTAGCCTAATGGCTCTAGTGCATTTACAAGCCCAGCCATGTACCTTTATTGAGCATAGTTAGATGTTCATTGTTAGCAGAGTGATTTTGTGATCAGCAGCGATGGGCCCTGTCCATGTGGGACATAGGTACCACCCCAGGGGTGAATTTACAATTACCCATCCAGTTGTTAAGGTTGCACCTGAATAGGGTCTTTGAGGAGCACTGCTTCACATGCAGTGGGAGCCTATTACATAGGAATGGCAATCATTAGGAGATATATCTGTATCCCCAGCATGTTCTCTTTATGTCACAGACTAGATTGAGATCCGCGGAGTAAGTAATTTTGTCCCATTTGATTTGCAGATGTCCAACATTTTCAGTAGGGCAGGTTCTGAGACTGCTTTGTAGGCCAAGCATAGGTCACCTCTCAGCAGCCTGCATGATACTGAGTACAGTGTCAGGTCTTTCAGTCTTTCCATGTATGTCATGCTTTGGAGACCCTTGATTCTGCTGGTCACAAACCTCTGTGTTTTATTCCAGTTGGTGCAGTTGTCTGTTGAGGTACAGACAGAAGGGAGCATTGTACTCAGTTAGTGATCTGATAAGGTTAGAGTACATCAGAGCTATGATATCCCTGGTCTTGGATGTGATTGCCTTATTTATGAGTTGTGCAATGTAGAATGTGTGTCTCACCACTACAGACACATACTGATTGAAGTGTAGATTGCTATCAACATGTGTTCCCAAGTCTCGCAACACTGTGTTTGAGCTTATAGGGATGTTATGTATAACAGCAGAGGTACTTCATTGCCAAAGGGGATAATGAGGCATTTTTTTCTTTAGGGTTCAGTCTGTGAGTTTGGCACCAATCATGTGTCTGTGTCAGCCACTTCTGTAATATCGCAACATAGTTGGGGGACTCTATATGACTGCTTCCAGTTGACAGCCATTTGCAAACTTGTTAAGCCACAGACCATCTACCTTATCCTGGACTTCAGAGAAATAGTTTCCAAACAACTGAGGGCCCAGCACAGATCCTTGTGGTACTCCACTGGTAAGTGGCCTAGTAGTGATGGTGTAGGCCTCAACTTTGGTAGTGTTTGCTTTGTCAGTGAGTCAGATGGTCATCGATCTAGTAATGTATGGGTTAATCCCCAGATAGGAGATTTTCCTTATGATACCTGAGTGGGAGATAGTGTCAAAGGAATTGGATAACTCAACATAGGTGGTACTGTATATCCTGTTATCCCTCATCCAGGTCTTTGGGGTCAGCATCACAGACATTCACTAGGTTTAATAAGCAGGATCTTCCCTTGACAAAACCAAAATGGGCTGGGTCAAGTGTGTTGAAGGTCACCTATGTCTCTGCGAATAAGGTCCATGCTGATTCCTTCCCTAGCCTTGCAGATAAGACTTTTTAACCTTATAGGGCAATAGTTCTAGTTTTGGATGTTAACAGATTGATGTACATTGCATATCATGCAACATTTGATATCAATCTGCATGTTAACAGACTGATGTGCATTGCATATCACACAACATTTGATATTAATTTATTTAGTGTAGGTATTGTATGTGTGAAAAAAAGTACTGAGACACCAGAGTTGCAGTGCTTGGGGGGAGGCAACATATAAATATGTGACATATTATACGATAGGGCCTTCACTTTGTTATGTTTCTACAAGTAATCTTGTGTCATAGACAGGAAATGGACAGTAGTACATTATAATATTTACTTTTCCATAGCATGGTGAGCAGCGGGTTTGTATGACGGTTGGCAAAGTGTTTGCCCATGGGAGATATACATTTCCATTCATTTTTCCTGCTTTCAAAGTAGTTAAGCAGTCTGCAAATGCGAGCCACATTGCTAAAGTATGAGAGTTAGCACTGTGTCATGAACCACAACTGCTGCTTAACTAACTTTAAGGCAGCAGGTGTAAATGCATTGGCACATTTCTTTTTGAGCACAGATGATATGGGGTTCTTATCCAGGAGTATCTAATACTTTTAAATAAACAGTGATAATACAATGACATTAACTCTTTATAGTACATGTGTTGCTGTATGTTGGCTTAGCACAGCAGGGTTAAGCAAGATTGCACAGAGATAACTGCAGCATTGTACCGCCACTCACTGTCACTTGGCATTTCCATGCAATGCAAAACTCTGTGCAAACACAGAGGCCAGAAAGTGAAGGGACCTATTGCTTTTTCTGCTACTTAGGTGTGTTGTGTGTGATTTGATTTTTTGACCAGATTATAAGTGTTAAGATGGGGTGGACAGGAAAGTGGTGAAATGTGGGAGCATGCAGGGGGGGAAGAAGAAAGGAAAAGCAATACAGGAATATTCAGGAGGGAGGTGTCACACCAGCTCAGGAAGAAACAAGCAAATATTCTGGGTTCTTGTTCAAACAGCTTTATTATATACAAACACATCATAAATGAAGCTAAGTAGCTAACTTATAAAACTACCTATCATGCACATAGATGTTGACACTGGCTACTCCTTCAAAATGGTACTGAAACTAACATGTGCTTGGTATTTATATGCACACATAGACCTTTGAAATGCTTCTTAAAGGTAGAGGACACTTGTTATTCTGCATCCTCCCTTTTTGAGAAATGAGTCAGGCATTGTCACTGGTGTTAATAAGTATGCGATTTACACAGGAATAATTTTTATTATGCAGTTATACAAAGCTAGGTACATATATACAACTTTGTCCAAGTTGCTATGTATTTCACACTAGGTTTTGAAATGTGACCATGTCATGTGGCATAACATTTGGAATCTGGTTTAGCAACTGAGATTGTCTCTGCTGATTGTTCAATCTTGGGAACCTTGGGACCATCTGCTGGAACAGTATCAGGAGTCAAGACATGTTCTGGAACAGGAATATCATCTGTATTGCTCTGAGTGTTAGAATCTTTAACATAGAAACAATACTGTGATATCGGTTCTGCTCCAGGAAGATGTCTGCTATTTCTCCTGTACTCCACACCCTCGGATTTATCAAAATAGGATCTTGGGTCTGCATATATACTGATTATTTGACCAATCAGGTCAAAACCTTTCACTGTTTGTATCGTCACTGTCTCTCCTTCTTACAACAGATGAAGAAATCTGCTCAATTTGTCATAGCTGGACTTTTGAAAAGAATGCTTTTTAAATAACTGGGCTCTAATTGCTTTGTTGTTTTTGGCTTTAGGCCTCAATAAACTAGAACTGATAGGCAATGTTGTTCTGGTTTCCCTGGATAGAGGTCTCTGAGCAGGTGAGCCAAGTATATCATCACAGGGTATGTTTCTGAGATTGAGTAAATTCAAAAAACATTGGTATTATCACACTTTGACTTCTCAAGTAATTGCTTTGCACTCCGCACTGCATGTTCAGAAAGTCCATTTGACTGTGGTTATTCTGGACTACTAGTAACATGTACAGACTCCCACTCTCTTGCAAATTTCTGAAACAATTGATTAGTAAATTGTCAGAGGTTAATTTCTATGGACTGCCATGGACTGAGAAATGGTGTTTCAACTTAGTAATCACTGTAGTAGAAGTTAGATTAGGTAGTAGATTGATTTCGAACCAATTTGAGTAAGAGTCTACCAGTACTAAGTAACGTTGATTGTTCCACTCGAATATGTCAGTAGATACTATTGACCAAGGTAGTTCAGGGATTTGACTTAGCTGAAGTAGATCTTTTTGCAAATGTGGTTTAGTACTATTACATACTGAACAGGCAGAAAGTACCCTATCAATGTATTTCACTATTAGAGAAGTCCAAAACACAAGTCCTCTCTCCCTTCTCTTAGTAGATTTGGAACCTGGGTGACCATGATGCAAAATCTGGATAAATTCATGTTGTAAGGAAGCAGGAACAACAATTTTAGGACCTTTGAAAATAATGCCATCTTCCATCAACAACTCATCTCTGTAAGGAAAGTAAGGTAGCACATCGGGTGGTAGACTAGATTGCTTTGACAGCCATCCAACAGTGATGTAATGATTGAGCTTTTGCAAAACTGTATTAGTCATTGTATGATCTCATAGCTCATCAAGCCTTGTGGTAGAAAAAGTATGCACTTCCAAAAGTCAAAATTTTCTGTGTCAAGCTGTTTTGTTGTATTTCTAGGTGATCTGGGTAAGGTACCAGCCAGATAAAGACATTTGCCTTATGTATTGTCCATTTTGAAGTTGTACTTTTGTAATTTAAGCATCATTCTTTGTAATCTCACTGGGGCTGAATGCATAGGTTTCTTTAAAATAGTAACCAAAGGTTGACGATCAGTTTTAATCTGGATATTTCAACCATAGATATAATCATGAAACTTGGAATATGCAAACATTATTTCCAAAAGTTCTTTCTCAATTTGAGCATATACATTTCAGTCTGGGTAGGTGTTCTAGATGCATAGGCTACTGGCATGCCTTCTTGAATAATAACTGCATCTAAATTAAATATTGAAGCATTACAGGAAAGAGTTACTGGTTTGTTCACATCATAGTGTCTTAATGTTGGTGGGGTAGCAATATTCTGCTTAAGAACTTCAAATGCTTTCTGATGCTGTTATAGCCATGACCATGTAGCATTTTTACATGTGAGGTCTCTCAAGGGTGCTCCCAGTTCCCTGTAGTCTGGTATAAACTTGCCTAAATAGTTGACCATACCAAGAAAACATTGTAGAGCTTGCACATTATCCGGTGCTGGCATTTCAAGAATGGCTGTTTGCTTGGATGGGTCTGGTGTCAAGCCAATGCTTGTAAATAAATGACCTACATATGTAACTTCTGGTAGTCTGAATTTACACTTCAGAGGACTGAGCTTTAAGTTCACTTGACATGCTCTGTCTAGAACTCTTTTAAGATTTCTGTCATGCTCTGCCTCACTATTGCCTCTGACCAATAAATCACCTACTATTATGGCACAAGGCTAACCCCCAAAAAATTTGCTCCATTGCATGCTGAAAGACTTCACTTGCAGAATTTATTCCAAATGACATACTGAGGAATCTATATCTTCAAAATGGGGTACTGAATGTAGTCAGTAGTGAAGATTTGCAATCAAGCCTCACTTGCTAAAATTAACTCTTTGCATCCAAGACAGAAAAAAACAGTGGCATTTGGTATCAGGGCTGTGACTTCTTCAACTGTACACATAGGATGATGCTGTCTCTTCAGTGCTTTGTTCAAATCTCTTGGGTCAATGCATATTCTGATTTCATCTGAGCCTTTTTAATGAGCTGCTACCATGGATGACACCCATTCGGTAGGTTCTGTAATTGGACAAATTAGGGTTCCTATTATATAATCAAAGACGTAATCCTTTGAATGTGTCTTGATCAAACCTGAAAGCATGAAGCAGCAAAATAGCGAAATGGCATATAAGTGATTTCTTTCTCAGGGCAAGAAATTTCTTGGCCGCCTCCATTACTTTCACATTTTCGTCACTGTAGTGCGATCTCGCAATTGGTATATTTAAGTAGGGGAGGTGTGGGGGTGAAGCCCCCCACTTTATGTAATATTTTGAAGGGTTTATTTATTTATTTATTTATTTATTTTTTGTGGAACAGTGATTTAAAAATTGCTGTTCTGAGTGTATGGGATTGTAAGCTTCTGCTTATATAGGGTCGATAAATCAACGTTCACTTTTTTAAGTGTTCGCTGATTTAATATATACCCACAAATTACACCTTGTGGCACCATTTTGATTGCCTTCCTGGTTGGGAGGAGGCATGGAGATGCATCAAGTAGAATGCAAATTTGTCAGAAGATAGTTCCAGACATTAATGCAGTGGGCAGCCACAGCAGGACATATGACTAGGTGTGCCATAGGGCCACTGACATGATTTCATCTGTACGGAGGAGAGCAGCTGCAATGGCCCATGATCAGATGGGTACCAGGGGGCTGCCACAGACCCATCACTATCAGCAAATGAAGAGTTCCTGTCCATTGTCAGGGATCCAGACATCTCCAAGGAAAGTGCAGAACAGCATGTCCTAGGTATTGGTGCTACTGTTTCAGGGACAGCAAGCATGTCCCAGGAGGATCTTCCAGGTAGGCTTTTGTATCTCAATTGTTAAATACTGCTGTATAGTAAAACAATTTAAATTAATACATTAGTTCAGTTTCACAAGATTTTTTTTTTGGGGGGATTAAAGATTGCTATAGTTAATAACACATTTTGATTGATTACACATGGGCTGGGCTTAGGTTGGACTTCTCATCCAAGTTCTTGTTGAAAGTGTAGTTAATGGACATATAATGGGTAAAAAGTATTATCCCCTGTGTTACTGTTAATTTTGATGATGTTTTCCTTAGCTTTTGCTCAACTTCTTCCAGAACCATTAGGTATAAGGAGCATACCATCATCTGCCCACAATAAGCCAACCATTTTTATGCCTGTACTGATGAGCAATTCAAAAACATATTTTAGTGTGTGATGTTGATGTCAGGATTGTTGTGTGTATTGCTACACTACATAATAGTGGCACTACTGTTATTTTGTTAGCATATATTGGACTACAGTAGTATAGGTATTAATTGTTCCTGTGTTTGTTGCTTATTATCACAGGTGATCCTGACAGTGAAAGTGTGGCACTTCTACCACCTGATGATGATGGTGGCCAAACAGAGGCATAGCTGGGGGTGCAGAGGTTGAATATGACACTGAGGTTGACATACAGCCATCTCCTGAAATTCCATTAGACTCAGCCAGTAGGCCTATACCTACCCATTACAGTGAGCCCTCAGATATTGGACAGGTGGAGTTTGAGACAATTGATCAGGGAAGTGTGGCTACTGCGGCTTCATTGCCTGTTGACTCTGTCTGTAGCCAAAGACTGGATAAGGTGTCACATAGTAGGGTTGTCAGGGGTGTTTGGAGGATACCTGCTATGCATTCTCCACCTAATCCAGGTGTCTCTTCCCATGCCACTCAATGTATGCTTAGAGCCATCATGGAGTTACAGGCATGTTCCCATAGGTCCTCCAGAGAAATGCTAAGGGTTGTAGATATGGCACAGGCTAACATGCATGACTACCTCCACTGTTTTGCCAATTCAATGGATTGGATGAATGACACATTGTAATGTGCAGTGTCTGTGATGGAACATCTGGTGGGAAGAGGATGGCATCCTCATGGGTGTAGGTCAATCACATCATCTGCTGTTAGCCAACATGGCCATGCCTGATCACGCTCCCATAGTGGCAGTACTTCCACTGGTCTGTCAGTGGTTGGGCTGTCCACAACCAGATGTGGTAGGCCATGGGGTCATGGTCCTGGGTATCCTTTTGAGGGGAGCTCATCCAGCTGACCTCAGTCACGTTCAGGTAGATGCAGTGCATCTGACTGTGGGCATGGACATGCCAGTGGAAGTCATGGGCTGAGATAACGACAATAAATTGCAATCTCTACCATGCACATCTCACACCTGTCCAACATACCAAAACATACAGCTAGCACAGAACTTGGCTGTGTTTATGCAGACACTCACACACAATTTCACCTGGAGCACCCATACAGACACACACACAGACATACACACACACACACACACACACACACACACACACACACACACACACACACACACACACACACACACACACACACAAAACAGTTACATGGTTCAGCTTCAGCTTAAAACTCATTTTCTCTCATTGGCTATTTGCTGCTTTGTCCAAATGTCTGCCTGTTTCTCTTTCTTATTCCCACACACTCACCAACCTTTTGTGTGAGCCTAGGCTTCCTGCTCCCCCCACCACACACACACAGAAAAACATCCTGTGCGAGTGATGATAACTGTGGCATATCCCTGTTTTGCCTCTTCTGGATTCAGGGATACATAAGCTTTTTGACTGATTGTTAGGGTGCATAGCTAGCTCAGTGCTTAGTACATCTGCATTTGTGATGTTGAACTGGTAATTGTACCTTTGACTTATATTGGTCTTAGAAAGTTAGACAGTTGATAGCATCAAAAGTTTTCCATCTTTATTGTTAATGATGTTGTGAGGGTTGTGAAGCCTCAAACTGCAATATGTGTCATTACTTTCTATCTTCTTTCTTTAATGATTTTCCAGTACAAATGTATGGTGTTAAATCGAGGGCATGTAGTGACCATCACTATTTTGAGAGGTATGAATGTGCGAATCTTTGATCCCTGAGACCTACTACTTCAAGATGGACATATATGTTAAATAAGTATCTGCTGTCGCATGTTAAGGTAATTTCTGTACAAATCTTACATCTCTTACTTGCTTAAACTAGGAAGTAGCAACATGCAAGGATATGCCAATCATTCATATCATTACTCAGCACTTACCTTGTAAATCCAGCAGTTGCAACAGTTATAGTTCAG